>NC_089874.1:23412500-23640000 GCF_040182565.1 Anser cygnoides
TACGTTTCTTTAAATTACTCTTAACATTCATTTTTTCCTGTTTATTTTATGAGTATTTAAACTACTTAGGCCAGACTAAGGCCAGAAATTCCATCAACTCAACCTAATATCAACAACCTGTGGATTTATTAGTGGTTAAAAGGAACATAGAAATGAGGAAAATAACCATAATGTAAAGAATATTAGACTGTCCACATGACCTTGTGAAGCTCAACATACCGGGTAGTACTTGTAAAAGAGCTGGAGGAAGGGAAGACATAACAAGGAACAAAACTTACCTTGGAGATAATTCTATCCTCAGTTCTCCATCTTACATAGTAGCGAACTGGGATGATGAGAGTGTAAAAAACGTGCAGAAAAGCAAATGCCAAGGCTACTAGTCCAAGTTGTTTCCTACACAGCATCCATTTGTCCAGCCAGTCTGGGAAACGCCTGTATTTGGTACCTCTGTATAACTGGACGATTGCAGCAAGTACACCAGGAAGATAAACCAAGCCAAGAAGGATGAGTGCCACCACAGGGCAGATCCGATTTGGAATGGAAATTGCAAGAAAAAATGAAAAATCTTTGTTTTCATAAACATAAGAGTAAATTACATCACGAATCAAACAGTAGAAGAAGAAAAATGCAGTTAGGCCAAGGGACAAAAAGATGGGAAACTTCCACATTGGAAACAGTTGCAGAGGGTAATTTTCAATTTCCTGAGCAGCCAAGAGGGATCCCTGATCTAATGGTGTGAGACCCAGTGCACGAACAATATCCATCACCATTTGTTTAGCTTCCATGTCATCTCCACAGACAAACACCTGCAGCCAAAAACAAACAGAAGTTTTATTTTGACAGAATTTTGTAACATTTTCTACTGCTGACCTGCTTGGATATGGACAGTGAGCACAAGCTTCCTAGGCTACTCACTGGCTTCAATGCTAGTCTTACTTCATATACGTAAAAAACGTCCTATAGGTAATTTCTTGACCAAGAGGCCCAAGAACTAAGAACATGAATCTTTTCTTTGGGGAAGGATATCATTTCAAGAGGCAAAATTTTGTATGTGGAAAGAACAGAGTATCATACAGTACAAATCTTTGCCTAGAGCACTTGAATTTCACCACTCTTCTGAAGACCCTGCATGCAGTTTGTAAGCACAAGATTTTGTAATAATAAGTAGGCACAACACTGCCACTACAATGGTCCATAAGGACTCCAGGGAACTGGGGACAGGGATCTTTCAAATATAGTTGCTCTGCCATGAAAGTAAATAGTATTTCTTCTTGTGTCTGTTAAAAGAGGGAAGAAACTGTTCTATGAGTGTGCAAAATAATACTCAGAATCATAGAATCACAGAATGGTTTGGGTTGGAAGGGACCTTAGAGATCACCCACTTCCAACGCCCCTGCCATGGGCAGGGACACCTCCCACCAGACCAGGTTGCCCAAAGCCCCATCCAGCCTGGCCTTGAACACCTCCAGGGATGGGGCATCCACAGCTTCTCTGGGCAGCCTGTGCCAGGGCCTCACTGCCCCGAGTAAATAATTTCCTTTCTATCTAATCTAAATTTACCTTTTTTTTTTTTTCTACTTTAAAGCCATTACTTCTCGTCCTATCACTACACCCCTTGACAGAGTCCCTCCCCAGCTTTCCTGTAGGCCCCCTTTAGGTACTGGAAGGCCGCTATAAGGTCTCCCTGGAGCCTTCTCTTCTCCAGGCCTCTGATCATCTTTGTGGCCCTCCTCTGGAGTTGTTTTAAGAGGTCCTTGTCCTTCTTGTGCTGGGGACCCCAGAGCTGAATGCAGCACTATGGGTGGGGTCTCACCAGAAAACTTCTTTTGAAACTGAGAAAAAGGGGGTAATTTCTGCTCTCATTTTTCTTACTATGATGAAGGCTTTTACAGTTTAGATTTGGATGTCCTTAGTATTTAGTTTAGACAAAACCATTTCTGTCAGCAGAAAAGAAAACTAGCAATGCTTTGAGTAGTTGGCCATGCATCATGCAAAGGTAATGTCCCTCGGAGTGGGAGAAAACAGGGCAATAATAAATGATTTGTTTGAGGGAGGATGCTATGTTGCTTCCTATGATCAGATTGCCTGTGATTAAGGAAAGTTCACATGGTTTGTATGTGCTGTTGTTGTGTGAGACTTCCATGGTGATGGATTCTGACTTAGAAAACTTTATTAATTTCTTCACCTTCCAGCTTATTTCTGCCATTGCTCATAATCATTCTATTGCCCCGTCATATCCCTCACATCCTTTTCTTTTTTTTTTTTTTTCTCCCTTCATTTTATTCTTGCATTGGTATGTTCCTTCTATCTCCTTTCTGTTTAACTTCACATTCCAGGTGAACAACCGATGCAGCCCTCATTTCCTCCTGATTTGCTGCCTCTCTGTCTTTGTGGCTCTGCTTTCTTTCTTTCCTTGCTCCTGTAATGTCTCCTAACACCTTCCTGCTTTCTGAGGCGAGCTATCAATATTCCTTGTCATGTCATATTAGCGTCCCAAAGTAAATTTCAGCACACATTTAATTTGAGATGGGCAATTACAGTGAAAATTCCATCCCAGCCTTGTCTGATTCATATGTCCCATGTGTGTGTTTTGTCTAACTGTTAAAAGCCTGTATGATATATCATACCTCTACGAAATAGGAAGCTCCTGTGGTTCAGTCTTACCTGCCGGCTTGCATCCAGCGTGCCTGACTGCAAAGCCCAGGCAGACACGGTGTTAAAGGCTTTCACAACCTTAGCGCCAGGTACCAGCTGAGCGAGGTACTCTGCATTGGATTCAGGATACTGGTTTATTTTTAAGTTGTTGCTTACGTCCACCAGCACTTTTCCACGGAGTATTTCTGCTAATGGTGTAAGGAAGTCGTAGTGTTGCCTCTGGATCGCCATAATGATGATGGCAGCTTTCTGTGCTGCCTCGGCGTGGCTCAGCACCTCTGCTTCTTTGGGAATCAGGCTGGATGTCCGCAGGCTTCGGCTTCCAAACACAACGGGGTAGCCAGACTGAATCATTTTCTGCCCCAGAGCTCTTCCAAAATCTCCAGTTCCAAATATGCATACTGTCTCTCTTTTGTTAGATGTGTTAGGAGCCAAAGCCATTATGTTGGAAGAATTTTTAGTCATCTATTAAAAAAAAAAAAAAGGAACAAGCTAAGCAAAACATCGATCTCTTGAAAATGAAAGGTTAACATTTGTTCTGGTTATACATAATAAATATCTGAGAGTTTCTTGCTTATTAATATGCTTCCTGCACACTCATTTGGATGCACACACTTCTGTACAGTTTTTTAAAAACAAGTTCTGGATATTCAGCTCTCCATCTCTTACAGCACCCTCCTTTCCATCCATCTTACAGATTTTAACATTTGGCTGAGCCTTTGCAGCTTTCCTCTCTCAAAAGGAAAGCAGGAGGAAAAGGTACAGGAGCACTACAAGCAAGGGTTGCACACATCTCAAGACCATTTCTGCTTACTTATGCTATAGAAAAACGTTACAGAGAAGTGTGGTTCTAACCAGATTGGAACCTGGAAGGTCTTTTTGTAAAATACTTGAAGAAATGATCTACAAGCTAGCTACAAAACCTAACTGTTGTCTGCAATATTTCCTTAATATGACTAGTCAGTGCCAGTTTGTTTTATTATTGTTCTTCAATTTCCCGAAGAATGTCCTGTGAAACACTTGGACAGTGGAATTGGAGTATTTCATGTTGAACATTTATTTTTGATATTTATATATTACTCATAATAAAATTCTCTTTGAGGGTTTTATCTAACCTCCTTTATCATAGTACCTGGAAGCTTCAAAGTCTTTAATGTATTATCCATGCCATAGCAGTATATACACTCCGTACTTTACAGAGGAAGACCCACGATACAAATGCAGAATCAAAAGGGGCTGATCCAAAGGTCTTGCAGCAGATCCACATGCCGTTGTCCTCGATTTTCAAAAGGTGACCCGAGGACAGAAAATCTGAGGCCCTAAGGAAGATCTCCAACAGGAGATCTTGAGAGACCCTGCTCTCCAAACAGCTGCTAATTCAGTCCTTAGAGTAGCTGTCATTTGCCGGAGCCCTGATTCGAGTCTTTCACAGCATCTCCTGTAAGTGTCTTAATTAAAGCTGTGGGAATAATTTTCCAATTTGCAGAACAGAATTGCACGAAGTGGTTAGCTTGACCCAAAACGATTGTTTTACTACTGCTGTTTATTAACCCTTTGCTCACATTCTGCTGCGAACCACTGGTCAGAACGAAACTGCCATTTAAAAATATGGAGAAGATACTCTTCGGTTCCTTTTATGTATATATATATATATGTATATGTTTTCTAGCCAGAGAAGTTTTTGCTTTTCAAAAACATGGCATGATTTTAAATAGTTTCACCCCAAACCTGCACTTGTTTGGTGAAGAAAAAAACAAAAAAACACGTGAACTTCCCCCTGCCCTGCTGTGACCTACAGCTGAGGGCTGTAGGTGGGAGAAGCACACATCTTTTTGACCCACGCAGTAGTATATGTGCTCCAGTAGAAAGAGATAGAAATGCTTATTCTGAGAATCATATCTGAAGATCTGGGCTTTAATTAGCTCAGTACGTAGCTTGCTAGCCCCCAGCTGGCATCTGTGCCTGCTCAGCACCATTCTGGCACTGAGCTGCACCAGCCCAGCCCTGGGATTGAGAGAGCTGCCCAGGGAGTTTTGCTCTGGTCAGTAGGGGCAGTCATCAGTTCAGGCAGGAGAATCTGTGTGCTCCTGGCCTCTGTGGCTCCTTCAGGTCCCATGGGAGGCTTTGCAGCGCAGCAAGGCGCTAACCCCAGCTCCCCTGAAGCTGCAATCCCACCTACCTGGCTGCGCTCTGTGTACTTCATCAAGCAACACACCCAGTGTGAAAATAGGTCCTCAGAGGGACCCACCTGAATGCATCTTCCACATATGTATGCTCTGACACATGCATACAAATGAAAGGTCCTTTGACACAATTAAAAATAGTTCTCTGAGGGCTTTATTATTGTCCCATGAGGCTCTAATGGGAGTAAAGCTGTGCAATTGCTTTTTATGGATAATCTGTTTCAAAAAAGAAGAAAAGAGTTGGATATGTAATATTAACAAATATTCCAGCTGAGGACCTAATGAGACTCAACTTTCCTACCTCAAAATTTCCTTTTAATAAAGTAGACCCCTACCTAAAATGAAAAATAAAACTTTGTAAAACATGGTCGTCCAGCCAAAAGCTTCTTTGCTCTCAAGAAATCATTAAGTTATTGCTAAATGAAATATGCAGACCATTTCCCTCTCCAAAGACTGAAAAAAATAAACAAAACTCAAATGGATATAATTGGGTAATAGATTTGGAATATTCATCAGCAGAAAAAATATATTGTTATAATAATAAATATATTGTTATAATAATAAATATATTGTTGTAAGTGTTTCTGTTGTACGGTAATATGAACATCTCATTTGCTAGTGAACACTGAACTCATCTTACCAGGAAAAATAGAGAGATGAAAAGAAATTTTTTTCTTTTTTTTAGTAGAAATACATTTTCTTGGAGCACTATCTACAATATGAAGGGACTTGTACAAGGCAGTGAATATTAATCTATAAAAAGCTGAAGAGAGTTAAAGCTGCCTTTAATGCTGGTGGCCTAATTTAGCTTAATACCATTTTTAACAAGAGAGACAGTTTGCTTGAATAAAGTAAGCAGAGTTTCCTTCTTTTCTTATTAAGAATTACTTATTATAGGGATGCCTATAACTGTTATGATAGTACACATTATATACCAGAAATAAGTGGTCATGAATGATTTGCTTAACAAATAAAGTATATTGTAAAGTAGATATTAATTGAATAGTGCATCTGCTACATCTGAAAATGACATGTAAGACAAGGGAATATTGCTTTTAAATCCCGGGCTGTCTGGATCAGAATTGAATCAATTTTCTCCACTGAATTTTTTTTTTTTTTTAAACTTTCTTGAACATGCCTTTGTGCCAGCTGGCTGCTGTTGAACTGAAAGGGCTGTGGGCTTTGCAGTGGACTTCTGGAGGTTAATTTAGGCAGTAGGTTATGAGTACATAGTGCGCAGATAAATTTTGGCTTTGCTGTGTGTATTTGAACAAAATGCAGCCTCTGATGGCAACTTGGTAGGTAAAGCTGAAAACAAGGAAAATGGCCTCACAGAGTCCATGACAGTGATAGTTGCAATGAGAGAAGGTATTCATTTGCTATAGAAAGAAGTGTGTTATTGTCCTACATCAGTGTGAAAGATGTGGTGAAAAAGTACATCATAAGGGACACAACGTTAGTCTGGTGCCTGAGAGCTCAGCCTGAAGGCTGATCCCGGGGTCTCATTAAGGAGCTGATGGCAGCAGGGTCTGCTCTGTGCCCATGTGCTGGGCACTCTCAAAGTGCCAGGGGAAAACAGAAATACCAGCAAAGAAACAAATAACAATCATTCTCTGTTCTTTCATATATGTACCCATATATTACCTCAGAAAAAGCCACGGAGCTTTGTATCCATACATAATATTTTTGCTTTTGTACATTCTCCTAACATTAGGCAGCTAGTGATGCTTTTTGTAATTTCAAAGATAATTCAAGTAAATTTCTTAATGATAACTGTGCCCTTTCTCTTCTCCATTGTCGTATTTCTATACAGGGAATTATTCTATTTTTAAGGAAAATGGTGGTGATGTCTGAGCTGATTGCCACTTGGTCAGTAATGGCAGAAGGAGGTACTGAAAGAACAAAAGAAGCTAACCATGCAATGCTGTCATTAAATACTTGCTGCAAAAACACTAGAGGAACTGAATGGAGTTACAATGTTTAGTTCAGCAATTATATATGAATACTTCGTTTATGTAGGAATTTGAATGAAGACAGGCATGTTGCTTTGTGTGTGAGAAAATAGAGGGATTTCCTATCAAAAGCACTCACTGCCACAGACGAAAAACAATGCCCAAGTGGAAAGGCAGAGATGGGACTGAGGCAGACTGGGATGGAGAATGGAAAGATCAGACAGATGTAACACGAAATGGCAGACAGAAGATCAGTGGAATGATTCAAAAGGTAGAGTGACAAGATGAAAGGAGCAGGAAAGAGAAATTTTACTATTTACATTTAAAAAAGAAGCAAAACAAATATCTCTGGGAGTTATTTCAAGAGATTATCTAGCCCATCTCCCTCCCTAAGGCAGCATAAACTATGTTTAAACCAAGTCTGACGGATGCTTGTCTAACCTGTTTGTAAAACCTTCCCATGTTGTGGCTCTGCCAGTCTCTGTTGCTTTTTGCTGTCTCACCGGCCGTACTACTCGGCAGATTTTCCTATGTGCAATCTATATTGCCTCCTCCACAGTCGACGGAGGTGTCAATTTATCCCTCTCCTCTTTGCAGCAGCCTGTGTTGGACACAAAAGCTGTTACCATTTCACCTTGTTCTTCTTGAGATAAAACAACCCCAGATCCTTCCCTGCACCTCATGCTTCTGAGAGTGGTGATCTTTCTCCCGGCTTTCTTCTGATCTCCCTGGGCTAAACTGCTCCGACTGGTAATTAAAAGTACAGTGCTGAAACTGAATGCAGTACTCTTGCTGGGATCTCACCAGTTGGAAAGGATTGCTTCGCTTGCCTCCCAGACAACACATCGTCCCACTGTCACATTTGTCTTATTCACGAGACATGGCTGATTCACAGTCAGCTGGTGATGGCTATGTGTGCTTCAGCGAGTAGCGTGTGGCAAGAGGAAGCAAGACGTGGTGAAACAGCTAGTGCTGAGCACCTGATGTTTGCTCTGTCCATATGTCACAGACTTCCACCTTGGACTAGCTTTGGTCCATCACTGCATCCTGAATACCCATCAGCAGCTGCAGCACATTGGGATGCACCTAAAGCATATCTTCTGGTTCAGTTTTTGTGGAAAGGAATCGTATTTCCTACACTCCAGGAACTCTCTGTGGTGTAAAACAAAGCTTGATAATTAATGATTTTTTTCAACAGCGCACTTCTGATCAGAACTGAAATACTAATGTAGCGCATCCTGTAACGTCCAACCCTTTAATGCAGGGCTGCTCCCAAGCCAATTGCTCATCCTCAATTTGTATATATATATATATATATTTTTTTTTTCCTCACTCAGTGCTGTATTGTGCACTTGGCCCTGTTAGACAGCACCATATTTTTTTCAGACTGTAGCTTCAATTTTTCAGGATCATTTTGATTTCTAAGCCTATCCTCTCATGTGCTTGCAGGCCTTTTCAACTTTGTCAGATTGTCAGCTTTAATAAGCATACTGTCTATTCCAACATCTGTGCTATTTAATGAAATTCCAGAACAGGACTTTATCCAGGAGAGACCCCCCGTATAACTGCAGCAAATGTAGGCTTCCATTTTGAAGATGATTAACTGAAAGACTGAAAACGTTGCTTTCGCTAGTTCTGCAGAACCTTACCTTATATTAGTTTAGTCAAGGCTGCATTTCCCTAGTATGCTTATGAAAATGTTCTCTTACATTTACCATACTAAAAGCTTCAATCACATCAAGCTGTATAGCCTTTGTGATTCACAATACCTGTTATCCTGTTATAAAAGGTGGGTGGGTGGGTTTGGAATGATTTCTTCTCGATTAATCCATGTGCCTAAAAACCATTTCTTTCTTACCTTCTATTTGCTTTCTCTATTTGTTTGAGAATTGTACTTAAATGGATTGGGCCATAATTCTGCACCTCCTCTTTTTCTTACTTCTCAGGATAGCAGTTATTCTTGCCTTTCCTGTCTTTCAAAACTTTACCTCTTCCATGCAGGTCTTAAGGATAGTTATTAATGGCTGTGGAAATGCTTCAGTTATTCCTGGAACAATTTAAGGTGAATTCCATCAGCCTCACCGATCGCAAACCATTTACCTCACCTAAACATGGTCTAATCTTTTTTTTTTTTTTCCCCTCATCTCTTGAATTCCCATCTCTTTACTGCTGGTGTAGAGCAAAAGAGGCATTGCAGAGTTGGCTTTCCTGGAGTCATTAGTTAATAGCTTGTTGTCAGTTGGATAAATCCTTTCCTTGATTTTCCTTTGACAGCTTATGATTTTAGTGTTCTAATACCTAGTACCTTTCTAATTACTTCTCATTTTGTGCTGTTTTTTCAAATCTTATCAACTTATCAGTAGTTCTATGTTTGTACATAGATAGTGATTTCTGTATGCTTTTTTTTTTTTTTTGTGTGTGTGTGTTTGTGTTTTAAGTTTCTGAAGAGCTCACAGCTTCAGCTATGTGGCTGTCTTTCTGTAATCCTTCCTCCGCATTGCAAACATTTGTCTCTGCTTTTAATGCAGTATCTTTAGGCAGGTGTCAAACGTTCAGACCTCATTTTCCCTCTCAGATTCTACTTCTCATGGAACATCACCTGCCCACCCTCTGAATTAGTATTATCTACTTATTATTCTGTTAGGTGAACAAGTCTGTTTTTGAGCAATTGATCTTGTCTAGTGGCCCATTGTAGCTCTCAGCTGTGACAGAACCTCTTTATTTTCCCCTCTATAATTTTCCAAAGTCTTTTACTAGGCCTATATTCTTTTATCTTTTGATTCAGGGCAAAAGTTTAGATAATCAAGTGGGATATAAAGACTATGAGGATAAATGGCCAAAGTATTGCCAGGAGTTTGATCCATAGCTGTACAAAAGAAAGGTTAATAAGTAGAGTAAGAAGAAAGTTAATGACCAGCACAGCTGTGATGGAGGAAGGTTATGGTGTTGTCCACCAGAGGATCTAGTCTCAAGATGTACAACACTGATCCATTTATCTTTTTTTTTTTTTTTAATGTTTGCTTTTCTTTCTAAGCTCATTGTAAAAAACAGCCCTGAAGGTGGTCATGAAGCTTATATATGAAACAAATATTATGGGAGTGTAACTTTAAAAAGTGAAGAATCAAAGGTTTTCTTTCTATGTAAATTAAATATTTTGACTGCTGTTTCCCTGTAAATAACAGCAGGGACTCTGTTACACTACACAAATAATTTATAGTAGCAGTCTTGAGAATGGCCTCTCTGGAGCAGCTTGCCTGTTGTTCTAGTACAAAATTTTGGAGGCAAATAAAGGTCTTGATGTAACACATCTACCTAATTATATAATATGCTGGGGGTAGATTCATCTGTATGCATTCATATACAGTTATACATGAGTCATGATAACAGTATCCATGATAACATAGTCCAGTGACTCATGTACTAGAGTATCAGTGTGATGATTCTGTTTTCAAGGTTCACTTTTCTAGAAAAAGCTTCTTTCTCCAGACTTGAAAGTCTTTTTTTTCCTCCTTTTTTTTTTTTTTTTTCCCCCTATAACTATTGGGAGACACTTTGGAGCTTATTAGAAGCTTTCACAGCTTCTTTATCGAACAGCTGAACTCCAACAGTATTCTGCTGCAAAAACAAGTTAATTCTTCCCTTGGGTTTCCTAACCTTTGGTGTTTAACTCTTCTTACCCAGTTGTGAAACCAGGACGTCTGGGATAAAGAGCTTGGATTCACACATTGCCCTCCTGTAGAACTTGTTTTAAGCTGCTGGCCTGACTTCTTACATCTTGTCTTGACTTCACTGTTCTTTTAACAGTGAGGATTTGTCTGTTTCTGTTTTCTTTTTTTTTTTTTTCTATGTGTCTCATTAGTGCAAAGATCAGTTGAATTTCTCACACAGCATCCACGTATTTAAGTCCTCAGGCCTTTGCTAAAGGTCTTTTTCAGCCAAATCTCTCTATTTCCCTGATGATGAGGAACTTGAAAACATTGAGTTCACTACACGGTTTCAAGAACTTACTTAGATATTTTGAACCACACAGGTGAGGCTGAGTGTGTTGAAACTCATTTCACCAAGAGATTCAGAGATTGTCTCCCCCAGAACACTTTGAAAACCAGATTTGCACCAGCAGTACGGAGAGAAGACCCAGCACACCATCAGACTTGACGCGATTACACATCTTAATCTTGATGTGCAACTGTGAGCTGATCTTGAGTCGGCTAATTGCATTTATGACAGAACCGGTTAAAATAATCCCTTTGTAGTTGTCCTGTGCCCTGCAGACCTGCTCTGCAGACCTCCTTGAGCAGACTAAACAGGTTCAATCAGGTTTGCTTCCCTGATGCCTCCAGGTACACCTGATCCTTCCCTAGCACTGATAAATGTACCTTCTTCTCAAACAACGGCAGGCTGCATTAGCACTAACCACAGCATGTTCACACCATGCTAAGAGCACGTATTCATGCTGGTGGTGATAAAGGAAAATGCCTACAACAAAGAGTATCAAAGGTAGCAGAATTGGCCATTTTTTGTATCAAGTCTTTTTCACTGTTTCCTTCAAATCCTTGTTTACTTATAGATGGGCACGGTGAACTTCAACCAAATAAGTAAATGAGCACTTTTTTCTCTTTGGAATTACAATTTTTGGTGGGTAATTTTTAGGTCCTTTCTTTCCAGTGCTGCCAAGTTCTCCACAGTTAAACATTTTCTCCCAGGAATGGAGTTAATTCTCATTATTGTCTTAGCTGTTTATTGCATGTACTAACAAGTAGAAGTAATTCCCATTTGTCTTTTTCTGGTAAATGAGAATTCTGCCTTGTCTCAAAAGCTTAAGACCTGAGTCATCTATGATCAAAAGTGCCCTAATACACTAAAATTAAATAGATTGACCTATTAAATATGGCAGAAAAAAAGAGAATGATTAATACTTCTTTCTTGCATAAGTAGTATCACAGCTTTGGACATATCTTTCTGAAGTATTTCACACATGCGTAATATCCAGTAATTCTGGTGTAACTTGGAAAACAAATGAAATGTGATTTAAAAACTCTCCTTGGAAAGACATGTACACTACTCTGAGGCAATTTCATTTACTTAAAATTTCATGTTACTACTCCCACAGAGAGGGAATGCACTCTATAACAAATATTGCTTCTTATAAGCTGACAGTTGTAGAACCAAATCTGCCCTAAATTATAAACTGCATGTTCTGCTGTTTGATAACACCTGAAACTGAAAGACATGTGGCTAAACTACTCTCCTGTGATTAAGCCAGTACTTAAAGACATAAAGAAAATAGCAGAATCGCTCCTAACAAACATATCGCAGAAAATTATTCATGATTTTTCTTTCAAGCAAATGAATATCTGCTGTTCTTCGCAGCAGAAAGTCCTGAGCTCCAAGTTTTGACAAAGCTGATAAAAAATAATTGTTTGAGACAATAAATCCTCCTACAGAGGACATTGCATTTCCCACATCTTCACTTTTTATCAGGAGAACACTAAAGCTGCCTGGAGGCTCTTCAAACAGATGAAGTATAGGCCTAAATAGATGTGCTTAATGTTGTCTAAATCATAGCAAAGTACTGAGAGAGCTGGAAATTTCACCACCACCAACTGCTCCCATAAACACATAAGACCCAGCTATAACCTGAGTAATTTCCTCAGCCTTTTTAGGGCCATTGTACTGTTTTGAGGGGTATAGGTATTAAGCTTTAATCCAACTGCAAGGAGAAAGAAAAGATTTCATAAAACACCTGAAGGTGAGAGAGGGCAAGGAGAGGCAGACCTGCCTGCAGTGCAGGGCAGGGGCACTGGATTTATCCCAGCTGTAATGCCCGGGAGATGTCCTGAGACCTGGAAAGACGTATTTTCAGACCCACCGCACATGATAAGCACCTTCTGGATCCATGCTGTGTCCTCGGAAGCTGTCTTCCCTCACAGTGAAGCTATTCTTCTGAGCATCTTTTGTCTGCTATTTAGAGACATTAACAAATAGTTCTGTCTCACAGAGAAGTAACACTAGAAATAATGAAGCCCGGCTTCCTAGGGATTTGTGTTTCTTGGCTGATTACAAGCACTGATTGAAGCTGTTTCCAATCGCAGGAGATCACTCCTGTGACATTTCTTCTCGTGGATTTTCAGGTCTTTCAGTGTATATAGTCACAGCATAGTCTTTCATTTTTCAGGACTCTTCTGTGGGGTCTTCAGCTGTCTTTTTCATGACACATAAGGAAAACAGAGTCCTCTCTTCTCCTGGTATATTTGTTTGAAATCTTCAGTAAAAAAGTGATTGAGGGACACATAAACATACATACACTCATATCCCTCAGCATGATCAGAGAAATCAGAGTAATCTGACTTCCTACAGAAATCAGGCTAAAACAACCAACTTCCTAACAGACACACACTCCCTTTTCAGCTGTGATCCTATGTCACTGTGGTCTGTCAAAAGGCACAGAGGACTAAGCAGGGGTAGGTTCTTTGGAAAGCTTTTACTAGCAGTCCATCAGTAGGATACACCAAGCAACTGACCACGCTAAAAATGTAAGAGTTCGAACCGTATACTTCTTATGAGCTCTAGGAATACGTGATAAACCCTATAGTCTTCCCAGTTACACTAATGGAATTGTTGATTTTCATTTAACTTGCTTTTGGATTGGATTGGCATAAGCAGGAAGAAAACAAAGCCCAACTGCAGCCCAATTGCTCCACAATACCTGTGATAAAATCAAGAGAGGTGGCTGCTGCAGCACAAAGGCCCCTGTGGTGACGGTCTTGGCTGTCTTGTACTCTTAGAAGTCTGAGGAGCAGGAGGGAGTGTACGATGAAAGATTTAAGAAAAAGTGGCATGAATGTTAAGTTTTCTTGCCAAAACAAATATATGTAGATTTGCAGCGTGTCTGGAATGGGGCCAAGCAGATTTTCTTACAGAAAGTTCATTAATCTGCATTCTTGCTTACATAAGCCCATACACTAAAATGCTGTTATAAAAAAGTGTTTAAAGATACTCCATTTAACAGTGGATAGCTTCATCAGCACTCTTACTCACTTGATATGAAGAAATTAAGTGTATTTACTTGCTTTTTTAGTTTCCTTTCTTTCTTTTACATGGACTTGATTTTTTATTTTGTCTTACTTGGCTGCAGTCAAGTGGCATCTGCAGAGACATGCCTGCCTTAAGGAAAAATGAACACTGATATTTTCAGAAAGAAAGAAATGATGTTCCTCACACATACAAAAATGACAGTTTTATATGCTGTTGCATTTTTCAGTAAGGAAAAATTATCAGGATTTTTTAAAAAAACTAGTTCTTTCCCAACACAGAAATTCCTCTTCTTACTGAGGCGATGATTTTAGGAGTCTTTAAACAACAACCTTAAACAACAGCCTTTGAAAATTAATTGCTGAGAAGCCTGAACTTAAAAATATGCTTTGAAAATAAGTAAATAAAAAAACCAACAGGAGTGATATTTGTCAAAAATTTGCACAGCCGTTGATGGCAGTGTCCTCTACTGAGAAATGAAATGATCTAATTTTTTTTTCCTTTTTTTTCTTTTTCTTTTTTTTACGGAAGTTCCGTTTGAGTTCATCTCAGGTTTTGCACATGGCTGAGCTGCTAATTCCCTGTCCTGGCAAATGGGGAAGAATTTGCAAAGATGTGGGTCATTGCCTCTGCTCCTCACCCAGGCATTGCAACCTCTCTGCCAGAGTACTGCATGTCAGCTACTGATCTGGGAGTGGAGGACTGCCACATAATTGCTTGCAGTACAGCACGGGACAGAGTTACCCTGTGCCACAGTCTGCTGCGCAGGGGCACAGCAAACCTTACCTGGGATCTCAGCCTGTTAAGCAGGCTTCTGTCTTCAGAGAGGTCACCTTGGTTTCTGTCATCTGTGTGATCCTGGGTCTCACTCAGGGTCTCTGGGTATCTCTTGTTCCTATCCCTATGAAATATGTGGGGTCAAGGCAGAAGTTATGCTTTCGGTTCTGCACACCAAGACCATTTAATATGCAGTTAAGTAGCACCAGGCCCTATCTGTGCAATTGCAGTGAAGGCAAAGGTTGCTATTTGGGACACAATATGGAGTGCAGGCAAATGAAAAGTTTATGCATTCTTATTAAACATAGTTGAAGAGGAAAGAAGAGGTAACAAAGAGGTCACTTAGATACCACAAGTCCTTCACTTTGCAAACAGAAAATAAAGAAAAGCAAAGGCCAGGCCAGAGGAAATAACTTATTTTTAGGCTGATAGGGAATTTGGCTCAAAACCCTTCAGTCTTAATTTTACAATGACTTATTTAAACAAATAATTCCTTAAGTAAACGCTTTTCTAATTGTGTATTACAGCAAGAATATTACAACATAGCAACTGTTAAAGAGTTCATTTCTGTTAAAAAGTCTCTACGACTGCACTTGATAGTGCTGCAGGTTGGTGACCCAGAGGTTTGAATACAATTTCTAATCCAGCTATCCATGAAAAAAAAAATTCTTTTATATCTACATCGGGGAAGTATTGACCTTCTGCTCTCCTTGTATAGATCTTCCACAAATTTTGCGTTCAAAAGAATTTAGATCCACTAGGTGCTTTTTATGATTTTTTTTTTCCCTTAAATATCTATGCAGTCACTTCTGAGATCAACAAAAATACACCGATCCTAACACTGCCAGAAGTCACTGAGATCTACTCAGTATAATTTGGGGTAAAAGTGAGCTGAATGTGTGCCAGGAGGTACAAAACAAAGTGTCATGCTGCTTTTGTAATTGCCTAATTGGACAAAATAATTCCCTCCCGCAGGGTGACCCTCTCTTGCAGCTCCTGCAAGGAATTGCAATACAAAATGAGGAACTGGGTTTTCTAAATTAACCCATTGTCTTTATTGTATTACCATTTTATGCTGTTACGGTTATTGCATAATTACTCACTTGTTGGGAGTACTCATGTCCTCTTTTACATATTTCTTGCTCTCACACCCCTTGTAGCATGGGACCACCCCAGAGACACCCTTTGTCAAACACTCCTGGTGCTCTAAGGATGCCAGAAAGTGTTTTGCTCTTTGGCAATCAACCTCTCCACTACATTTCTTAGCACTTTAGGCTTGTTTATCTGCAGGCCTACAGAAGCCTACTCACATAGTTGGTATCGCTACTGGATTGGTGACAGGCAGCAGTGGAAGACTTTCATCCCAGTCCTCAGGTACTGTAGCTTGTCAGAGGTGGATGGCTGAGCCGTTTTCACCATTGATCAAGCAGTTTGTAGCAGATTATTATAATTAAGCACCTTTGAAGTGCCAAGTTATATGAAGCTCTGGCACGGTTCAGGTTGTAGAATTCAAATGAGATTTATTAGTATTAGATTTATTAATATTCTCATTTTTATAGGATATCATGCCACTTATGGAAATGGCTTCTTTCCACATTTAGATTTGTCCTAGTAAGGCTGCTCCACCTGGGGAAGACACATTGAGGTAACTCACCCAGACCTGAGAACAGTGCTCACTCCTGATTTAATCTTAGTCTCACCTATACGAATGCAAGTAATGGGCTCTGCATCTCCCAGAGGAGTTTTATGCCTTGCTGAGCCAGGAGGATCCCTGCCAGCAGTGCTGGGGCTGCCTCTAGCCCACCACCAGTGCTTTCCTCAGGGCCAGAAGAGCGTCATATCAATGGTAAAAAACCAGCTTAATGACACCTTTGCAATTCTGTCTGCAGGGCTATGCTTAGTAGTCACTACGAGTTTAGGAGGCAGCTTCATCAGCCCTTTAATTAACACTTCTGCTGGCAGCTGTTCCCACTGCCCCATTTCCCCGCAGCACTGACACAACCGGCGCTCACCCCGGCTGCCGCCCACGGCCTGCCACAGCCCGGCCGCAGCACAGTGCCCAGGCCACAGCATTTAGGAAAGCTGTAGTTGGCTGCCTGGAAAAATATCCCACAGGGAAACGAGCAAAAACCAAAATGAAAAGGAAGAAGAGGAAAACCGGAGACCTAAATGATGTTACATGACCCGGTCTACCAAGCTTGTTTCCGACCAGGCCAAGACCTGTTGCTGGAAGCTGACAGGCCTCAACGGGAAAGGGATCCCAGAGAGGGAGAAGAGACAAAGTGCTGGGAATATGAATTTGTGTATTTCTATTCTGAACCATTTCTCACCACCCAACCTACAACATCAAGTAATTGAACTTACTGTTTTGTTGGCTGTGCTCTCACTAAGAGGAATAGATGATGGGGAAATTTTGAAAAAGAAGGGAGTAGGTGGGTCTAAAAAGTGAACTAAAATGAGAAAAAACACCCCTTTTTTATTTTTGAGCATGCATGACCAAAAAAGTAAACATTCGATCTGCAATAAGTATGTGTAAAGGTGACATTCAAATATATCTCCCCACCTTCCCCCAAAAACAGCTTTCAAAAACTAATAATGTACATAAAAAATTAATATACATAAAAAGTTAATATAAAAGAGTTAATATACATAAAACCCCAAATAGAAAACAGATGTCAAAACACCAACATCTATCAAGTATACTGCTGAACATACAAAATATAAAATGTTGCTAGCCTTCTCTGCTAGCCCTGTAAGTGAGAACAGAATGGGAGAAATTGGCTCAAAGCTTGAAGTTACCAAATAAACAGGTTTTAATAAAAGCAGTCTGGGAAGTAGTGAGAGAGGCTTTAAAATATGCAGATTTGAAGTACCCTTCCTGAAGGCCTCAGCTGCTATCTGTATTTTTGAGGCCCAAAAGGCATGGATTTGAGGCCCAACAGGAAGGGATGAGCCCCTCACATCCATGCCAGGCATATTGCCTGTGTTTTCATTGAACTAGCTGTGGTGTGGCCCTGCGAGCTGAATTGCTTAGTTGGGGGGATTATTTTGTTTCACCCATGAGCATCTGAGAGCATCCCCAGGCTGCCCCACAATGTGAAACAAGGTGTGGTATGGAGGGCAGGAGAGTCACTTCTGAAGTGAGCTTCTGCTCTGAAATAAAACGCTAATATAGGCAACACACTTTGTTAATAATTTTGTAACACAAAATAGACTGCTTATCCAGTTATGCTTTCTGCCTTTAACTAAGGGAAATAATTTTAAAAAGCCACCTGCCTAAAAGTGTACAAATATGAAAAATGCTTAATTTGTGTAAACAAATTCCATTATGGATGAGTAAAGTACAGGGATGTTTGACTTTTCAATGACTATCGGAATATTTTGGTATTTAGTTGCAGCACCACCTCTGCTATTACAACCTCTTGCTAGTGAAAATCATTGCTATTAACAAATCTAGGAGCTTCAGGAAGCCGCATCTAAAAAAGAATTTACATCTTCCACTAATTTCATCATTTTATAAAGTCTCCTCAACGATCTGAAAAAAAAAAGGCCTATCCTGTGAGTGACAGTTTATGCTTGCAGATTTAGAGAGGATATGAAATTTTCTTATATCAAAGCTGACTAACAGTTCTGACAGCTGCAAATGTTCTTTGAATTAATAACGTGGTGCTGGCATAAGACAATGTTTAAGAAAAATCCATTTCTTTCTGCAGCACCGAAGCCCCTTGCTTATAAAATATTAAACAGGATTAAAATTAGTATGCTGCTTGAACAGGAAGAGAAAACATGAAATCCAGATGTGAATCCAGAAGTGAAAAGAACTCTTAGCTCCAACTATTATTACGGGTAGTTTATGATCTGGGGTGAATCAAATGTGCTTGGAGTACCTCCACTTGTTACTAAAATTCAAACCAGAATTTTAGCTCTGGTATAGGAAAGAAAATCCTCTGTTCAGATTCATCATTTAAAACCCACTGACCAAAGCTTATTTACAGAAGCTTTCTCTACTTCCTTAACTTTAGCAAACACCTCTGAAAGATTCAATAAACTTGTCAGATATGTAATCTCTCTGAATACCAATTGGCTAACACAAAATTCTGGTTGCCCTAACTTTACAGACACAAATCCTTCCCTATGTCTCAGTGCTTCCTTACATCATCTCTTAGTGAGGTTGTGTAATGTCAACACAAAGCCCTGGATTTTTTTTTTATTTTATTTTTTTTTTTGTCTAGCAGGGAGAAGCTGAGGTAAAATTTTACCAGTACACTGATAGTTGAGTTCAAGCCCGCCTAAACTTCTTAGGATGCCAGTCTAGACATTTTGCTCCCTGATCCCACCTGCAGAAGTGAGAGAAACTTGCAGATCATCTCTTTAAAACTCACCTGTGCACTCAACCTTCTGCTCTCCCCCTAGGCAAACCAGTGCCTTCCAGCCGGTGAGATGCTGTTGGTGCTGGAGCAAGAGCTGGCCTGAGGAGCTGCAGAGAGGTCCTGTTGCCCAGAGCAGAGTGCAGAAACCCTGACAGCCTCACTGGCATTTATCTAGTGGAAGCCAGGGTGAGCATACGGGGGTGGGAGAGATCAGGAGATGTTGCAAGCCCTGTCTGTGCGGCGTGAAAGAACTTCCCGTCAAAGTTGCCGGGAAAGTCCCAACCCGCGTATTTACAGCTGAGGTGAAGCCCTGGTTGCTTTTTTTTTTTTTTTTCATGCAGGCACTGACTTGCCCCTTGGCTATCGGCCAGCACAAAGGTTTGGCTGCGTTCCCCTGCTCTTGGAGGACTACCCTGAGAACTGCAGAAGGCAGGAATGTTGTAGAAGCACAACAGCAATTATTTGCCTGGAAGGAGAGCTGCTGTTTTGTGTGAGAGCTCTCCTGGGCCATTACAGCTTAGGGTAGGGAGAGTAAGAATGTCACATCGGGATGAAAGGAATTTGGCATGAGGAAGGCTGAAAGTACCTGATCACTGAGATTCTCTAGATATTTTTGGCAGCTACAATGATCCTGTAGAGTCAGAGCCTGTGATGGACACCTAATGAGAAATGTGTCTTTAAGGCATAAGCCTCTGGTAGGATGCAAAGGTCTAGATGTTACACATCTGTTTGGAATGGGATATAATTCAAAATAGATGCCTTAAGCATCAAGAGATCGGCAGGACAGGACCATAGTGCAAATAGTAGAAAGGGGCCCAGAGTCACACTAGCACTGAGATTTCTTATATAAATGAGAAATTTGGAAAACATATTGAAGAGAATTTAAATAATCTTGCACTCAAGATCTGCAAGCAATGCTTGCCAGTAAAGAGAAAGAAAGTAAAAATAACTAAATAAATATTTTTTTACAGCAGCTTGATTTTGGAAGACTTACAGGAAACTAACTAGAAAAACATAAAAAGAAGGAGAAGTCATAGAGAACATAAAACATAGAAGTAACCTAAAAAAAAAAAAAGGACAAGAATAAGTTAAAATCAGAAGAATACATGACTACACTAAAGATGTAGAAACTGTATTTGAGAGTTTGAGTTCTACAGAAGAGATCAGATTGTGTTTCAGCTCTTATGATCAGATGATCAGATCATGTTTGAGCATCAGTTGTACACTGTGACCAAGAGCACAAGCCCATGAGATGCCTGGACCACTGGAAAAGATTCAGGAACCGAAAAAGATGATATCACTTTGGAAGAGCTTGCAAAAGTCAGCAAGGTGCACATGGCAAAGTGGCTCAGTGGCTCAGAATTTCTTCTAGGAGCAAAAGGCACAGAGATGGTGGATATATCTGGGGTTAATCAGAGTAGTGTTCATTTTCAGCACATCCATCAACTAACATGATGCCAAAAAAGTGTTAATGCACTTGGAAAGAAATCTTAAGTGAACACAAAGGAAGACAGTTGACTCAGAGAGCTTAAAATCACAAGGCCAACCCCTTGGAAGATATATATGAAATAAATAAATATATAATAGATGGAAAAAGAGAAGAGACAGTTAAGGTGATCTAAGCTTTTAAAGTCTACTTAACGATATGAGTATAAAATGCTGAGAAAGAATTTGAAGCCATTTCCTTATGGATCAAGATCTCAGGAATATTAAATAATGTACGAAAGAGTTGAATTGTCCAATAGTTCTCACATGTGCATAAGCCCTTCACATTGCAAGTCCATGCTTAAAGAAGGAGCAGGATATGTGCATTGCTCTGAGATGGCTGGAGGAACTGATATAGTTCTTGTAGTTATAGAAAAGACATATGAAACCTCTTGTTTGTCCATAGATAGACCTGAAGGAACAAAACAAGACTGTTACAGTGCCAAGCGGAGATATGGTCAGTGACAAATACCTCTCTGTCTTTAGTACATCACTGGGCTCCCGGCAGGTGTTCATATTTGGAAAAAGAAAAGAGCCGGTGTTTCTGAACTTCCATAAAACCTTTGTGAGCTGCACTGTTTTCTCAGATGTCTATTTAGGCTGCATTGGGCACCTGAGAAAAAAAAGTGATAAATTTTTCATGCCATTCAGGTTAGTGAGATTTATACAGATGACATTTAGATCTGATGAAAAACACTCGCTCAGAGCAGCCATGGAACAATACTTCTGGGCTGAAGCTGGACAAACAGCACTGTAAATGCCATGTAACACAAATAATAATATACAAGAAGAAAAGTTAGAACAAAAAAACCTAACAAGTCAATCATCAGAAAATATGCAGCAATTTGTCTGCTCCAGTAATATTTGGATGCTGAATTTTGTAGAGAAACATACACCTAATGCAGATTTTCCAACTGCCATCAGGCAAAGATTCCCAATGATATGGGATGGAATTACTGAAAAAAAAAAAAAAAAGAGAAATAGAAGGAATTAATTAGACATTTCAGACCTTAGAGGAAATCATCCATGGAGGATTTTGGGGCATATGTTGATGTAGTCCTTTAAACTCTGTGGATGAAACAAATAGTCACAGTAGTTTATGAGTTAACAAAACTTATGTATGAATATACTCAGAGGAAAAAAAAAAAGAATATTTAATCTTAGGCATGGAAACAAACAAAATTATACATACATTTTAATTTGCTGAAGGTCAGCGATATTTGAAACTGATTATATATCATAAGCAATTACCAAATAGAGCCTGGCCAGTGGTTGTTTTTCATTATTTTTTCAGATATGAAGTGTGACTCACAGCTTCAATATAACCTTGAAACTGCAAGCAGGATTTCCAGAGCTTTTGACAATGGAACCAAATCCAGAGAGAGATTTGTACTTGTCACTCTTACTGTAACAATAGTTACTGGGGATAAGATGCTTCAGAAAACAATGTGTATCATTGATGCAAGATTAAATTTAGCCTGAAAGCATGAGGGCAGTGAACTTGAATGTACTACTGAGAAAGATCTTCCAGAGCATACGTGTGGATAATTTCAGGATTCAGACGTTTAAGGAAAAGGCCAGGGACATCCTGTAAATGGATCTTGTACAATGAGTTCAGCAATTGTGTTTAGAAATAGCATAAGGTGTATCTTATATAGTGTGGCTGTGATGAAGACCATATCTAGTGAAAGAGTTTACAGAACACAGAAAAACAGGAAAATAACTGAATCCTGAGAGGATGTGTTTATTTGCACTTACTATGCGTTTGTATTCCAAACCATTATTCTCCTTTTCCTGAGATAGCCTTACTATCTCTTACTATTTGTCCCTGACAAGCATACTACAGAAAAACATAGTGTGTGTCAAATTTATTTTTGTTGACATAGCATACCTGACGATAAGCAAAAGTTCAGCAAACACAAGCTTAAGAAGGGAATTAAGCTTTTAGAGAGGTCTTGTCCAGTTCCTCAGTCCAATAAAGGAATGGAAAAAGACATCAAAATACCAAGACAACTTACTGCAGAGTCCAAATCCAACTCAGAAGTGGATGTACCACATCTCAGTGGCAGGAAGGCACTTGACAGGCTGGGCTGGCGCCTATTTTGCAGAGAACTAGAAACAAGGATTTGCATGTTGACGTCAGACTCAGGTGCAAAGACACAGGAATACAGAGACAGGCAAATTGCACCCACGTAGACATCAGGTGAAGCCCTGGGAGCTGCTGGTGCTTCCTGGGCTGCGCAATGCTGAGGCAGGAGAAATGGCCTCGAATTGGAATGAGCCCCAGGCCGGGGTGTCAGAGCAGTTATGGGGCCAGGCAGGGCCGCTCTGGCCTGTCCCTTCAGGGAAGGGTGCTGTTAATCAACTTGTTAGTCCTGTCCCTGCTGAAGTCCTGCCTCAGCACCCTGCCACCACCCTGGCCAGGCTCAGGAGGGGAGTGCTGGGCTGACTCTGGCCGGACTGCATGGGTTTCTGCTGGGGCCAGGTCCTCCTGGCCCTGGAGGGAGGAGGGCAGGGTTTAGTCCACACACAGAGCTTGGCCCAAACCTCTGTCCTCCAGGACCTGCCGGGACCTTGCTTAGAGCAGGCAGTCTGGCGTACAGAGTGCCGCTGTGTGCTTTCCTCTGTCACCACCAAGGGTTTTGCTATAATTGCAGCCCTATACCATTCCCTGCAGAAATCTGCCTTTGGGAGGTTTGTCTGGGCTGAGGGTCTTCTGCCAGGACTTCCTCTTCACCTGAGAGCTCTTGGGAATAACTAGGACCCCTGCCTCCACCTCGAGGTGGGACCTCCTTGCTACCCCTCCTGTACAACTTCCACCTCCGTGTGCAGGTGGCAGGTCCCTCTCAGCACGAGTGACACCTGGTCCACCTCCAAACTATGCTGTGCTCAGCATGCCTGTGCTCCACTTGGACTTCTTTTCCTTACTCTTGTGCCCTGCCTGGACACCAACTGGTGGGACATCTCTGTCCTGTGAGAAAACCCACCTTGTTCCTGTGATGGAGCAGAGGACAGGCACACATCCATGTTGCAGTCTGGGCTGCTTTGTGGGTGGCCTGTGTGTGGCAAGCAGAGGACCTGGGTGCACAGGAACATGAATGTGCCAGGATGCTTTCCCTCCCCTGGCTCTCCCATTGCCTTTCTGGCTCCACTTTTCCCTTCACCTCTCCGTTTTTGCCTCTTCCACCCAAAGCCCCAGTAAATCACAGGACCTCCTTGCTGATATGCTCCAGGCTCTGTCCATACTGTCCATCCATGCCACCAGCAAGAAGGAGCACAAGAGAAGGAAATCTGTGACTGTGGGGCTTGTCTTCACTCTTCAGTGGCCAGGTAGGGCACCCAACTTAGGACAACAGCCCCCAGCAGCCTACTGGGAGTCGTGTGCTTTGCTGTGTCTCACTCTGGGGTCCTCGTGATGTATTTTTGAGTGCTCAACCTTCTCTTCCTTTTCTTCCATTCCTTTCTCTTCCCTTCCCTCTTTTATATATATATTTGCTGTCTCCTATCATCAGTTGCCTGTGCTCCTTTTTCTAGGAAAAAAAAAAAAAAAGAGCAGTGGTGTTACAAAGCTGCATGTTGTTTGTAGGAGGTTGTTTCCCCAGGCTCAGAGACATTGTGGAAGAAGAGATGACAACCTTCTAAAAAAAAAACACCCGAAAACCAAAAAAACAGAAGAGAATGAGAAAAGAGGCACAGAGCCTGTTATTTTGTGCTGCAAAATCTCCATCAGACAGTAAACACACACAGAGTGGGGAGTCCCAGGACATACAGCCAGGAATGCTGCCCCTGGGACAAGCAGTTCCAGTGCCCTAGGGGAGGCAGCGTGCCTGCAGGACACTCCAGGGCACCTCAAAGGCTGATGGAAATTTACTGATAAATGCAATCTCCAGGTTGGTGATAAACATTTGTAAGTCTTTGTTATATCACTGTTTGAAATATACTTTTTTTTAATGTTTTCCTTGGCAGGGTAGGTATAGTCTTGGGATTGTGCCTTAAAGTTTTAGCATCTGAAACAAAAGTTCTGACTATAGCATTGTAAAGCCTTTCTTTGTTATATGCAGCCTTCACAGATCGAAGGACATAATAAAACAAATCTGTTGCTAGGTGCTTATTCTGAGGTCCAAAATTGCAAAAGTATTCAGACATCTGCCTCCCCTGGAGGTCTACCTACCTTTCAGGATTTATATATTAGAAACCACAGAACACCATCCAGCACTCAAATCTCAGTGATGCTGGAATAGGATGGATTTCTACCTGAAAATAGGGCATGCATTAGCATGATTTAAAAATGAACTTTGTCCTGTATTCTCTGCCTCATATCATGGCATTTCTGCACATAGTTTCTTGGGAATGAAAAATTGGGACATTTGTGTTTAGGAGTAGCTGGTTTAAGATCAGCTTTCCCATAATCAGTAAAAATATGATTCTTGTACCCTTCAAAAATCACAGATGCAGGTCTCACTTTTAAATTCATGGGGTTTCCACACAGTGGTATCATCACTGGCTAGAAATAATTTGGAGTAGCTTCATGTTCCTTTACCCTGAATCTGTTCTATGAAATTTGATTGGAAGATATACATTTAGGAGTCAAATTAGATGATGTTTCCCTTTCAAAAAAAAAAAAAGTCAACAAACTCTCTTACTTTGCTTAACAATCTTTACTGGGATGGTTAGCTTTTTTCATGTGCTCAGGCTGAAGCTGTCAACTGCAAATATTTGCTATCAATTTCTACAGAGTGGGGATATCCACAGTGTTTCTAAACATAAGCTGGATCACATTTGACAGCTTTAGTTTTCTTTCTTGCTGAGAGATTAATCTGCAAGACTGTGAGAGAAGCACTGGGCATGCAAGCAGGTCAGCAGCACAGGTCTCTTGAAGTTGCAGACCAAGATTAACAGCATTTCGTAAGGTGCTCAACAAGTGAAAACGCAAGCTAAAAATATACAAACAGAGAGATGAGCTGTGGTGTAATCAGATGTTCAAAGCTAGGAAATAGGTGAGTTTTTGGAGAAGACAGCCATTTTGAACTTCTTTCTTTCCATAAAAATCACTAACATCATCCAGCCTGTCTACATAACCAACACATGCTTTATTTTGATCATCTTCTGGACAAGGTGTTTAAGAAGTGAGGAGAATGAGAAGTGGAATCATTTTTCATGTTGTCAGAAGTGAGATTGACACATGGGAGGGCTGGAAGCTGGTAATGATTGAAGCCTTTTCCATTTGCTGTTTCCTGCTTGGCCAAAGCTTTCTTGGATTCCTGCCTATAAAGTTAATATCTCCAAAGAAGCTACATTCACATACATATGTGTGAGATGTTTCACGCATATGTATGCGATTTCCCAAGAGACATGCAGCAAAAATATCATGCCTTTGTATTCTAAATAAAAGAAGTTTTGGTCAGGTGGCGTTTGTCATTTATTCACAGAGTGAATTCCATTTCTGAAATTATAATACCATTTGCTATCAGCCTTCCTTGCTGTTTCAGCAGATAAAGATACCTCGTATCCAGAAATAGTTTTGTGCATACCTTTTGTGAATGCTACTGTGGGTTCCCATTGCCTTCAAGCTTGTTGCTTTGTTTCTGATTAGTCTTTCCTTAAAATACAACAAACATGTGACACTATTGTTCACTTGATTTCTGGGAATATAGTCTGATGATGGCAGCGCCTACCAGGAGGCCAAAACATTCTCTGATGTCTTTGATATGGTAATTGTCTCATGTGGAGCAATATGCAGGATTTTAACTTCCTAGCATTTCACAGATAAACTATACTGTGATTTTGTGCAGGATAGAAAGCAAAATACCTGCAATTGAATTATTCTGAGAATAACATTCAGATATGGTCTAAGCAAGGGTGTCTTGGAAAGACTATTGTGATGTTTCAGTCAGTGGTCCAAAGTAAAGCTTGGAGCCTGAGAACCTGACAATTTCTGGCGCTGTAAGGGTGTATTTTGAAATGGGTTGTGGGGAGGTATGAAAGTTGCACAAATGTGATGGTATCATACTGGAAATAATTCATTTATGTAGACTGTCCCCAACAACTAGAGACAAACTTTGAACTTCATAGCAGTGGGTGCCATATTTTGGGATGTGTATTCATGTTTGATAGAACTTCAAATTGGGACTAGGAAAAGAAAAAACAATATAAGAAAGATGTATTTGCAGACTATAATGCCTCTGAGTTGAAATCTGCCTAGGCTACTTTGAATAGATCCTCATGGTCTACAAGCCATATGTGACCACTAAGTCATTCCATTACATCTAGTGTTTCTCTTAAAAGTTTAGTATGAACATCCATGAGTCAGGGATGATGATGTATTTTTTAACTCCAGTTTTGAAAAAAAAATTAGCATTTCATCTCATTTCCCATATTTGGGATGAAACCATATTCTGAAATTTGGAATTGCTAGCAAGAGAGGAAACAAGCTTTTTAACATCTGCCCATAACCATGCCAGACTATTTTTTCCTATTTATTTAGTGTCTTTGCAGCTATACTCTAGCTAATGAAAAAATGAGATGTGAGGAAAATTAACCCTAAAAATAAGAGCATGAAAAATGTAAAGAGATCAACCAGTCAATGTGCTGGACTCAGAAAGAGTTCAAAAGCCCCAAATGCATTTTGAGCACCTTCCTCCAGCAGCTAGGTAATCACACCACTCGCATAGCCAGAGTTTTTGCAGAGTTTAGTTGCTGACAAAATCACCTCTGCTGCCCAAATGCTCAAACATACGACCAGGTCACAGAAGCTGAACAAATTATCACATATCAGCTGAACTGTACTATCTCTTCATGTCCATGCTCTTCACTTATTCTGATGAGTACTACCACATTAGTTTAAATCCTTTCCTATGAACTCTGCAGTGCCTAAATCCCTCATCAAGCTTGCTCTGACTGCATGTGCACAGCATTTGTGCCCTGCTTTAATCCTTCCTGACAACTTGTAAAGATAGATTTTCCAGACATAAACCTAATACATATTTCTCAGTATCATCCAGCACAGGAAGAGCTTGAAAAGCATAGCTTTTCTTCTAGGCTAGTTAGACATACAGAATATATTTTTGTTTCCTTCCTTTTCTGTTTTCCTTTTGCAAATAGGAACTTTATTATCATGTGAGGAATAACCAGCAGACACAGGCAAAAATAAAAACATTTCACCTAGGAGGAATTCCTTTGATATATCTGAAGACAAGCTAGCTTATGAAGGGTAGAACTTCATGTCCAATGATACATTTATGGCATTACAATTAATCAGGGAGTAAGTATTTGTACTGCATTGTGACAGAGAGCAATAAGAAGTGGACGTGAAGATGAATTGGTTACCTAAGCAAGTAAATAACTTCTGGTGCCAGCCTGGCACTGGCAGACAGGACTTGAATGTCTGTAGTGTTTTCAGATTTCCGAGACTCCTCAGTAGTTTTATTCAAGTGCTTATTGTATCTGGCCATCATTGCTATGCTTGGCCACCAGGCAGAAGACAGAAGAAAAAGTCAATTGAACAATGCAAGGCTCTAGTTTCACTGGGTAAGACCATTGTTTGGACGACTTATCTCATTCAGTGAGCAGGACCTGAGCAGTGTGCCTCAAGTTAAATGAAAGTAAGGTCATTAATCAGTTCTTTATAGAAATCAGGTTGCAATGGCAAGGTTATTTGGTGAAGTGAGTTGTATACAGAGCAAATTTAGCCCGTGCAAATGGTGTCAGTTGGAGAGTAGGTTCAAAGATGAGATTGATCCAAGGGTGAGTATCCCCCCATCCCACCATCTCTTTCCTCTCTCATAGCCCAGAGTACGTTGGCTGCCTGCAAGGCTGGTGCTCAGCTGTCTTTATGTGTGTTGAGAACATGAAGCCCTCTGACCTGTCTTCATTTTTTTTATTTTTTTTTTTAAGAGAGTAATAACACAGGAAAGGATGAGTCTGAGTTCTTCAGAAATGATTGTGAGCTGTTATTATATACCATACTTACAAAGGGTCTTGCTTTTCTTTGCAGAAGAACAGATATTCTGTCCTCACAGTCTTTTCCCTTAACACTTTCCTTTTACTAACCTCACAGCTCTGACCATGCTCTGCTCCTCTTTCTTCTAGCTTCTTTTTTTGTCCTTTCAACTTTTTAAAAGTACTCTTGCTACTAACTATGGGCTTTTCTCTCTCAGATGGTATCCCAGACACATTAAGATTATTTTCCTGGAGGTAATGTTTACAGATAACCCAATGAAGGGGGAATTGGAGGTCTCCCAGAAAAAGTAAAGATGCAGAATTTCAGGTTTCACAAGTAGTATTTCACAGGCACTTGTGCTTGGGAAATACGCTGACAGCGAACTTCAGAGAATGTGTAAGAAAAAAAGGACAATTTCTTCCCAGTTCTATTGAACCTTTTGTCCTCCAGCCCCCCAGCCCACTTCTTTGATATTTAGGAAAATCAAAAGGTAAAAAGGTAGAAAGTTCAGGCAGATGAGATGATAGTAATGGAATTGGATACACTGGCATGTATTACGGTACAGCTATTGTCATCTTGACCATTCTCTCTCATCCTGTTATTTTTGTGAGAAGTTATTTAAATGTGTGCATATACCCCAGAGGAGTACTCTGTGTTTTGCTTTCTATTTTTTAAGAATGTCGGGAAGTTACAATAAATATCTCCATGAAATTTGCTTAATAAGAATTTTCAGAAGCATTTGTCATATTTCTGCTATCAAAGTCAACTGAAAGACTAATTTTAGCAATGTGAAAATCTGCTTCTATTGTGACAAAAATTATGGCCTAAGGGACAGAGCCACCCCCTCTAGAAATTAATACTTACAAAACCACATTTCTGTCAACAGTCTGATGGCGATGCCATGAGAAGCTACTAATGGGAAAACAGAGCTGTCAGAATAAAAAAGTGTTCATCTTCTCTAAACCAAGGAGCCTTTATTTATTCTTCCAAGCAATAGGCACAACTGAACTGTTTCTTGAAATCTCTGTCTCCTGTAGATAATATGCTTGGTTTAGTACTAATTCATACTTCAACCTCTGTCTCATGCACTTGGTATTTTTTTGTCATCATGTGGACCACATTCTCCTGGGAATAACAACTTTCTTAATGTGTTTTTGTGTTGCATTCACAATTACAGCTAAGCTTCTTGGTCAGGGTACCAAACAAAACACAAGATGCAATTTACATGGGCTAAAAAAACACGTATATATCAATCCAAAAATTAATTAAAGTATTAGCAATCTAGTCAAAGTATTATTATTTTTTTTGGTTTCCATTTTGATTAAACTGGCAATCCCAATTATTATAGCTTACTTCCAGTCATGATACCATTGAAACTGGTACACGCCAAATTTCTCATCTCTACCCCTTTCTCCAGTATTATGCTCACCCTTCTGTTGTTCTTCAAGAAGCAGGAGAAAGGGTTATGGTGAGTTGTTAGAGTCCTGAGTCCTCCACTGGAAGAAGTATGATGTTGCTGAGGATTTCTTCCTCCCTACTGCAGGATCTGCTTGGGGCTATTTTTATACATTTCCTAGCACGCACTACACGTTGCTCTTTTTTCATTGGTCCACAATTACACCTTATATCTGCATATACTATATAGAGTACATTTTGCACATTTGTTCTTTGTTCCCTTTATCTTCAAAGCCAGTTTCACTGGCCTCCCCGTAAAGGGCTTAATGACCAATAATTGATCATTAGCAATTTGTTTATAGCCCATGAGCCTCTGTCTCCATTCTGTCTCCACACTTTCAAAACCTCTGCTATCATCCGTTACTTGTACTCCTCTACATTAGTTTTATTCTAGGCTCATAGCTGCCTCTACACAAAATAACTACTACTCCTCTACTATTATGTACTGAAATCTCAAAAGTATTATAACAATAGGCATTTTAATACACTACCCTACAAAGCTAAGCTAAAACTTAAAGAAATTAGATAATATTCACCTGGCAGGTAAATAATTGCTGTTATAACTCATCTGGCTAAAACAAAGCTCCAGGCAGGCCAAGACAATCCAAACACAGCCAGCCTGATGTGCCCTAGCTCTACGGCTTTGCAGACATAATGCAAAGGTTGTGACCTCTTACTAGCAAAGGCAATGACACACTTATGGTGCCGTAGGGCCCTGCCCAGTGGAATTTCATGCCTCAGCTACCACTTCTAAGCAGCAAAGAAGTCTTAGCCAAGGGTTTCATCAACCTTAGGAAAGACTTAGGTGAGAAGAGGAGTTCCTGTGTTCTAGATTGGAGTGTATGGCCTAAGAACTTGTTCTTTCGTTGTATGCTACATGCAGTCGACCAAGCCATGTTCTGACAAGAGGGCAAAGTAAAATCTCCTAAGTGAAAAATGAATGTTTAAAAGAACTTGCAGAACACTTCACTTTCCTACTGAGTCCTGTAGCTTATCTATTCTGAGGAACCTCACTGACACATAAAAAGAGTGAAAACAGATCTCATAAAAATGAGGGCACGCTCAGGTTTTCTAACAACCTGATTTTTGGGAAAGCATTCCTTCCAGATGTGAGCTTTGTGTTCCAGTTTGGTCTCAGGCTGGGCCAGGCCTGCCCTGCAAGGGAGAAGGTCAGGTTTCAAATGGAGAAGAGGGAACATGCTGGGGTAGACCACTGACCATCCTCTGCCGTCACCATTGACTTTTCATTGGCTCCTGTCCAGATGAGTCATTTGAAACAACTGCAAAAGAAAGGATAAATTCCTTTATGCCTTAAATGCAAGGATAAATTCAGTGCCATTTCTTTAAATCATTTCAAAAAGTGCATGCTCCTTCCCAGATTTTGTGGCCAGGAGGTGTCCCTCAGTGCTGTCTTAAATTCTTTCTCAGAGGTTTGGGGGAGAGAGGGAGCAGACAAGACGGAGGCCTGGACACTGGCTATATTTGTGCATCCCCTGGTTGTCTGAGCATATTCTAAGTTGGGGAGCAGGCTGCCAAACTTTCCCAATGGCAATGAACCCCCCACTTTTTGATACAGTGAAGTGAGAGCTAAGAGCACTGGCAGAGAATCCTCAGACAGATTTCTTCTCTCTGGTTGTATATCGTGGCCTTTTCTGCAGCACCCGTGTGCTCTGAATGGGTGACAATAGCACTACACGATAAAACTCTGGTGTAATAAATGACATGAACAATAAAACATCTGCCAGTAAGGAAAGTAACTGTCCCAGATAAATGTTGCAGGCATAGTGGAAACTCCTGCTGGTTTATTATAGCCAGTTTATAGGATTTATTTCTGTTTTCTCTGACACTAGGAAAAATGAAATTCTCAAAACATCTCTAAAACAGAAGAAAACCATTAAATATTAAATTACTTCTACAGTGATGGTTAATGTAAGCTTCTCACATCAAGAAGAGAAATTGGATTTAATCAGTTTCTTAAATTCCATTTCAAATCATTAGAACTGCATACACTGAATATGCTTACTGAACTGAATATGATTTTTATTAAACAGAAGATATCCACTAAAGAAGACATGTACTAAATATGCAATTCCCATGTAGCTTTATATGAGAACCAGAATATAAAAGAATATATAAATATATATATATATTTTTGTTTATAGGATCTGGGATTATAAAATTATCAAGGAAAATACACTGAAGTAATTAGGATGATACATAGGCTTCTTTAAAAAAGATGAAGGGCTTGGTACTCTCATCCTTTGCATGCCATGTAGTCACTTACCTCATATAACTTTCTGATAACCACAAAAAAAGTTACTGTTTTGCTCTTGTAGAATGTAATTCCTAACATTTATTGACAAATCTGTGGTTGTTTGAAATTAAATACATTATGGTTGTTTGGAAAATCTGATTTGTTATTTCAGTTTAGCCATCACACACTTAATTGATACCCAATTATCTCTTTTGATATGGAACTGTATTAAGCAGAGTTGTTTCACAAACGCCATTAGGAAATAATGTTGAAAGATCTTTTTTCCTAAAATAATGTTTCCTACTTGTTTTAGTAATAATTGGGAATATTAAGAGTAAAAAGTTACATAACCTAAGCAGATTTTATATAGGTGCAGTAGCAAAAGTTCAAAAAGATGTTGGTTTTAGAACATGTAATATTCACAAAAAGTTGTTTATATTTATTGTCACAAAAAAATATCATTCATTTGAAGTGTGCTCAGAAATAAGACTGAGAAGAAATGTAGCTTTTGAGTAACACTGAGTGAATTGGAGATAAAAAAAAAAAAAAGCATTGTATTCTATATTATTGACTAATTAATTTTGAAATGATCAGTTATAATAAACTCATAGGCATATATGTAAATAATTACAAATGCATACACTGTGCGATGAATGGTCTATGTTGGTCATTTTATTGTAACTGTGGCACCTGAAGCCTATTTTATGATACGTATTTAGACTGTTGTTGCTAAAAAAGAGGGTTTTATCATAGCAGTCCCAACTATTACAGAACAAAAATCTGAATAATAAAATTGTAGAATCATAGAATGAGTCTGATTTTGGTATGAAGAGACCTTAAAGATCATCTAGTTCCCACCCCTATCTACCTAAAAATCTTGCAAATGGATTATTAAATTATATTCTGCTGGAGTCTGATGGACTTTACATCATACATAATGTATTTTCAAACTGTGAGAAAGCGAGTCAGACTGAGTGGGTCTCTCACCACAATCTTTAAGCTATTGTAAACAGGCAGAAAGCATATGTAAAACTATAGAGCAGGAGTGGAACTGTGGGTGTGTGAGACAGCAGTGCCACTGAAGAAAAACAGTAGTGTCTTCAAAGGAAAGAAAATAGCAAACATAAATGCAAATTTATACATAAAGGAGGCAATGTGGACAGTCCATGGAACTGCTATGTGGTCCTGCAAAAAATGTGTAATAATATGAGAAGGTTTGCATAGGTCTAACATTGTGTTAAATTTATTGTAGGAAAGACAAAACCTCTCTGATGAGACATTTTCTGTAAAGATAGGAAGAATGCACCATACAGTGGAATTTTCTTTGCTTACAAAGGTTTTATGCTGCTAATATATCATTTCATGTTTTTGATAACTGTTATCAAACACTTCCTGGAAAACTCTTTGAAAGGGAATCCTCAGTGCTGGGTTACTTAGGAAAACAGAGAAAGCACTTTGGAAATCATGCAAACAAACTGAGAAAGCAGTTGAAAGATCACCTTGGTCTTAGCCTTTCACAGAAGAGCAATGTGGAAGCCTGCTGTGGTCTGAGGTTGCAACACACTGTTGTAAGAGCATATTCTTTTCCTGGGAACTTCACAATGGCTGGGGAAGAGTTTTTGGAACTCAGTTCCTTTCTGAACTTGTTTAGAAACTTCAGAAAAAATGAGTTAATTCCAAGGACAATTCAGAAACTCTTCTGAAACCATGGGAATCTTTGCAACTCTTCCCTGCTGGATTTTTTTTTTTTTTTTTTTTTTTTTTTTTGCTGCTGACTGACCATATGAGCAGAAGTGTAGGACGAAAATCTCAAAGTTGTGTTTCAAATGATGTCAACCAAGACAGACTACCTCAGAGCAATAGGAGTATATAAAATACAACATCTACGTTGTTTTTGAAGCCTTGTGCCAATGTTTTCAAGATGTGACAAATGCCTGACCAAATAGTTAAACCTGCTATTAATAAATATTTTCAATACCTGTTTCATAGTTGAAGCAATGAGCTTCTATTAGCCACATTTTCTTGGCATCATCAATGCAATTTCTTATAGGAAGTATTTAAGCACTGAAATTTTGGCATGGCTTAGCAAAATGCTTTCAGTCTGGCCTTATATTGCTCTGGGATCCTAACGGTACTCACTAGCATGGCAACTAGGAAGACTTCCTTTCCTTCTTAGAAAGATGTCTTCTGAGAGGTTGAATACAGAATCAAACACAATATGCATTTCAGGATAAAGCAAAGCTCAAAATGATAAAAAAAGTAAAAATAAATGCATTTTTCATGCCAAATATAGGACTAAACTTTTTGGCTCCCAGTGTTTTAATTGTACCCATTTCTTTGATGACTTAGTGGTGGTATCATTAATATTTAAAAGCGTTGGTATAGTTAAAATGACATTAATCAGTAACCTGTCAGTGCAAATTGTTTTCACCCTTCATTTGTGCCTTGTAATATTCTAAAAATTACTGGGTAAGAATTGTCTTTAATTTTAATTATATGGATATGAGATATTAACATTAATGTATCGGTGAAATACTTATCTTTTAATTTTGGCCAAGGATGCAGATTGCCTAGAGGCATCCATGAAAGTTCCCATTGGCTTCAGCCATTTAAATTAGGGAACACAAATATATGTATTCCCTCACCACACTGGCTGGAATTCTTTTCCTGTGAGTTACTCAATACTTCCTGAGATTTCTATGTGCTCACGATGTAAGCAGGGCTGCAAGATCTAGCCATAGGTAATTGCATTATTCGAGCTTTAAACTGGCAGGTTAATATTACTCAGGAGGCAGTTTCACACAAACAGATAAAATCCTACAGGATTTTGCTGGGTCTCTGTTAGCAATCCAAATAAGGATAAAGGATATTTTCTTAAGTCATACAGCTGTGTGAACAATTGAAATCGATTGGAGCTGTTGTTGAGCTCTCTTGGATCCCTAGTCACACAGATATTTTTGGAAACGATTACACAGCTAAAGTAGCAAAGAAAGTATTAAGGATTATGCTGATATTCTAGTTTCACTGTCTAGGGGTGAAACCTCATCTCTTATCTACTCAACAGCAATAAAAACCGCTCCTTTGGGGAAAAAAAAGTGTGATCAATATAGAAAAGATTTCATTGTATAATACATTTAGGTGTAACCCAGAGATTTGGCGTGAAAAAAAAAAAAAGAAAACTCAATAGGAAGGCTCATAACTAACTCATTAGAAAAAAAAAAAGGCTACATATTTCTTTTGGGAGGGTGGCCAATTTTGTTCTCTCAGTTTTAAAATGTAGATTGTTTTCTATTTGCTCATGCTATTCTGTTCTCCCTCCTCAGCTCCTTGCTTGAAAGCTGCTGCCCGTTCTCCTGCTGCCCACAGCCTGCTGCATTTCGTGCTGTGATACAATCCTCTGCTTAACCCTGGCTTTGGCAGCGCTGCTCGTGTTGATAGTAACTAGGTTTGGCAGTGCTTCTACAAGGAGCGCAAAGATTTGACAACACCCTATGTTGGAAGATAAAGCCTACATCAAGTAAGACTATGTCAACTTTCAGTAATCTGTTTAAAATGCCACTCTGGTGGTTTAAGAGACTCTTATTACCTACAGCTTAATTGAGCTAATATGAAAGCGTTTGATTTCTGTTTATGGCACCATGATAGCTGGATATAACTCCAGCTGGCCATGCTGGTTGTCAGTGCTGATGGGACTAATTAAGGCTATTTGCAGAGAACTCCCAGCTGCTCCAAAGAGCAGCCCACGGCCACCGGGGCTGCCTGAGGAGCCTGGGGCCAGCAGGTCACCCCGTTGCCACCTCTGCTGGCACCGTGGCCAGGTGCAGGGACACGGGGTGGTGGCAGGGTGTGCACACAGGCACGACAGCACAGAGGCTGCTCCCGGAGGCAGGGGGTGCTGCTGGTTTCACCCAAGGTCGGTGTGCAGAGTGGCACGTCCACACCATCAGCGTTTCTACACATGGGAACACTGAGCAGGGAGACACAGCCTCGAGGACGAAGGTAGCACCACTGTGATATTGCAACGTGGTTTAGCAATGCATAGTATAACTGTAACACTGAAGAAGGTCTTCTGCATCACTGTGTCCTGCTGCATGCTATTGCAGTCAGCAGTGCCATACCAAATGCCTTTGTAAACTTTTCAGTCTTCATCTTTGCCTGGCTTTGGATTTCTGTCTGCTCTTCTCCATTTAGGAAGTTTTTTCATGACCTCATTGTCTCATGGTTTGGAAATTTTGCTCTAATTTTCTGGTCTAGAATACTAGATACCAATAGTTGTTAAGATGTAAGATTTAAAACTAGCAGTTGCTCTATGTTAGAAGAAGCATCAAAGGAGAAGAGAATAATAAGGACCTGCGTGTACCTGTTTTCTTTTGAGAAGAAAAATGCTGATACCTCTGCTGTGATTGATAGCAATACATAAAACATAAATATCTGTGGTTCCAAAAGCTGCTGCTAGCCATGACAACCTTGCCTGGACTGATGAATGTTCAATTTCTGTAGAGATAATATAATAACATATTAGAAGCATCCTTTAAAATAATAATGACTTACTCCATTTGAATGATCTGAAAGCCTTAAAGAGGGAACAAATGTGTACTGAAAACACTACAATGCTTCTGTGCTCAACAGTCATAAATATATTTTAAAAATCTCATCTAGGTGGTTGGCTGACAATTCAATTATTCAACTTGGTGCTGGAGAACATCATAACAAAATTTGTCTCTGTAGTGACACGATAGTAAATCTGAAGTAAAATATGTCTTTGGAATGAACAAAGAATCTACTTGTTAATTTTATTTATGTGATATCAAAGAATAAAAACAGGGCCAATTCACCTACTCCTGTGATGCTTCTCATTCAGTAATCTAGCGTGCAAGAAAGTAGGAATTTCATCCTCATTTTCCTGCCTCTTTGCAGAATGTACCACAGCTCTTTGTGTGAGATTTGTACTGGATAAATGGTGGGCAGTCAGCCCTTAAAAAACCAGGAGCCCGCAGGAAGACATGCATGAAGACAGAGAGGTTCCTGCGGTACCACATGTTGCTGAGCTGATGCCTGCCAAGCCCAGCCCAGCCCAGGAGCTGCGTGGCTGTGGTGCTGTGGATGTGGTCAGCACAGTGGCTGTCCTGTCTGGGCGCCCTGCTATAGGTATCTGTATCTGACCCCATGTTTATGGAGTCCTGTACATCATGATACAGCCCCCAGGCCCTGTAAAGTCCAGCCTGGCTACCTGTTCACCCTCCATTAATCGCATAAGCACCAGAAACAATACTGAGTCGTATACCCCGAAGGCTCCTCTGGATGGCTGAGACCTATTTCTGACAAGATCACATGCAGCCCTTCTATTCCACTTCCATTCTGCAGTCTCCGGCAGTTTAAAGTTGGGCATGGCTTTTCTAGCTTGAAATAATGCACGATCACCATGGATGGTCATCCCTTGTTCTAACTGCTGGTAGTCCACCTCTAGTCCTCAAGGTTCCTGGGGAGAAAACAAGTGAATACATTCATTTTGAAATCCTTACTCTCTTCTGCCGTTGACTGTAAAGGTAGGAGGAACATATGTGCAGCCCAGTGTGCAAAATTGTAATTTAAGTATTTCAAATTCTTAAAAGATTCAAATTCTGGACTTAAGAAGTTGACCTTTGCACTTCCATCTATGTACACACACACACACAAAAAAAAAAAAAAGCCACTGTATAGACAAATAACAGTTAAAGAAAAGGCCCCAAAACAGTCTGGAGAAAATAAAAACCTCAGATATTACTGAATTGGACATCAGAGATCAGACCAATGCCCAGAGACCAAAAAGAGGAGGAAGTCACTCCAGTAGCTGAAATGAAGAGCCAGAAGAAAGCAAACAGGTAGGGTTATGTGGCTTGTTGCTGACCGTAAGGGACAGAGCAGCCATCTGAAGCTAGGTGTCCTTTGTCTGCTGCCTATGGAAGAGCTTGTTTTATAGGAGACAGCACTCAGCACTTCCCAGGGGGACAGCTATGGGCAGATTTGCAGGACAGAGTACACAGCATGAAAGGGTTCTTTGAAAAATGTAACCAAATTTATAGATGAGGGTGATCTTTTTCCTGAAGTCTTTTGGCTTTATATACAAGCACTCAGACCTCACATTGAGCACACATAGCATGCAAAGTTGTTCTTTCTTTCTGAGGCTCAGTCATGCATCAGGGTTGCAGAAAGTGATAGACCTGACACTTTAAGGGGGTCACAATTCATGAGCTTAGCAGCTACTAACATCAAAATATGGCAACATTTCTTGTGTTCTTGCATTATTTCAGTCTTTGGTATTATTCTTCCACTTGTATCACTTTCTGCAAAGAGGTTTTGTTATTTTTTTCTGGATATAACTCTTATAAAAAGCATTGTACTGTCAAAGATTAAAAGATTACCATGTAGATAAGACATGAGAAAGGAGTAAAAGTTGTGTTTGCAGAGAAATGCAATATGTCGGCTGAGTGCAACACGCTTTCAGGGGCTACTCTATTTGTACTGATAATTTTTGTTTCACGCATGCATAACAGTGTATAATGCAAATGTAAGTTTAGCGCAGCACTCTCAATACATGAAAGCTGGACTTTAATATTCTACCATGTCAGCAGTAAACGGAGGAGCAGAAAACTGTGTTTGTATTGATTCCCTTCTGCGAACCTGCGAGCGCTCCTGGCAGCTCACTTCACATGTGCTATCAACCTTCCCTCGGCCAGCAGGGCTCGCGCGGGAGCTTGTGATAGCAGCTGAGGAGGAGGGCGGCGTGCAGGAAAGCAGGAATGAGTCAAAGAAAATGCTTGCATGTCTTGGCAGGTGACGTTTTGACAAGCACGTAGGTCTCGGTTCACCTTTGTGAGCGCAGGTGAACCTTGTGAACGTGGTAAGCTGAGCTAAGGTGAGGTCAGCCGGAGGGGGACCGAGTGCCACTTGCTGCTGCTGCTGTGCTGCTCTCATTCTGAGGCTGTTTTCAAGACCAGCAGAGGTACCACGGGGTGTCTGGAGTCATGCTTGTTTGCACCAGTTATCCCTTGAGTTTGCTGTCAGTGTAGATCTTTTGGGCAGGATGATAGCACCGCTGCTGAAATCCCTGCTCAGGCAGCTCGTGCCATGCTCGTGGCTGTGGGCCACTCCAGTGTGGGGGTCTCTGTGCACTCACAGTGCTACACGCTTAGAAGCCTTCGTCCTGCTTGCAGGAAATAGCACCTAATTACCTTAACCCCTGAATTTGCCCTGCAGCAAGCCTGCTGTTCAGGGTGTGACTGACTGCAGCAACTCCGGAGGAGTGCCATGGTTCGGGATGAGCTCAGGGCCATGCACACTATCCCTCTGGATGTGGATTAGGCAACTAGATCTCAGCTGTGAATGAGGCTCATGGAAGCCACTTCTGCTGGTCCACAGCAAAATAGCTGCTGACTTCAGTAAAGAGCCAAGTCCGGGCTCTTGGTCTTACAGTGGTGCACAATACAGATTCACTGTAGTACCTTCAGCAAAAGTGGGTGGGTACTGCGGGCCCTGTTACTGCATTTTTTAATTTATTTTTTCATTTTCAGAAGTAGAAGAACCTGCCTTTCATCAGTACTGTACAACAGTGCCCTTCTGCACAAGACGGCAGGTTAGGCCAGGACAAGAGGCATGGAGCAGGTGGAATGGACCTGGAAGTCTCTGGGCTGTGTTTCCATTGGACCTCCCCACTTGCAAATCTATTTGAGTGATGGTTAATGTGAATGACATGCACAGTGAGATGAATCATGAAGGATAAAAGGTTAGCACATTAACTGGAAAGAGAGTTAGATGGTATGCATGGAAACACTCTGGGTTTCTCACTACCTTTCTTGCTTTATGAATGCAAATTATTTTTATAAATCTTTTGATGTGCCCTGGAAGGAATAATGTAATTGTTTTTTTGTTTTTTTTTTTTCTCTTTTTTTTCCTCCTTCAACTGATTACTCATCATTATAGCACAAAAACATTGGACTGCTTAGAAGGAAATCCAGTCCTGTTAATTCTTTCCATGGTTGTATTAGTACAGTCTTTATTTATGCTTTTGCCAGAAACAGTTTTATTACTACACCCTCTCACTATTGTGTTTTTCCTTCTTACTTTCTTTTTTTTTTCTTGATCTCTATTACGTTATCTTTGTTTTGATGATGGCTGTCGTTATGTATCAATTCAAACAGGTCTTCAAGGAGTATTGCGCTCAGGTTGTTTTCTCTCATCCCAGTGGGCAGCTGCTTTTCTATTTTCTGTTAAGGTGCCATTTCTTTCAGTCACAAGGGTATATTTTTGCTGGTGTAGATAATGAGTGCAAGATTAACTCACAAGGCAGGCACTTGCTGGGAAGCTTAGCATTAGCTCATGAAATTGAAAACCTCATACTGTAGCTGAATTTCCTGTAAAAAAAAATGAAATTAAATGAGCTTCTATTGTTACAAACCAAAAGGACCACGAACTGTCTTGAGAAATGCACATTCACATTCTAATAGATATATTATTTATCTAATAAATATATCATGATTCATGCTTACATAAATCATCTCTCTCTAACATATATATATATATATACCAGAATAAATATATGAGAACTCTCTCAAATTTCACTGACAATTTTGAGGTGTCAGCACTTGTGACTTTTCAGTGTTCCTCAAAAGAAGCAGCTGATTTTTAGGAAAGAAAGCAAATTCAGCAGTCTTGTGCCTAGTTTTTTGGAGACTTTCACCTCCATATTGGGAGCTGAGCATATGATAATCTTGAAAGGGAGTAAATTAAGAGTATTCAGACATTCTAAATAAATATATACAGATTAAAGCCTGAAATTTTCTTCTTAAAGCAGCTAGTTTCAACCTACAATACTTTACAGCAGATTTCCAAAGTATTTAGAAAAAAATATGAATAAGAATAGTATCTTTAATTATGTGAATAGAGATGAAATGATTATCGCTATTACTCCTCTAAAGCATCTGGTTTGCAGTTTTAAAAGGCTGGAAATTTTAGGGTCTGGAAGGAGGCAGATCTGTTCTGGCATCAGATCTGGCACTGTTTTTATCTCATTACTTTCCTGAAGAGAAATATAAAGGCAAAAGGAATTTTCAGTTCTCCTAGCTAGATGAAACTAACGGGGTGGTGACTCAGAGACACAAGTGCATGGACCCGTAAAGGAAAACCAAAATGGGATATGGGTGCTCAGTCCAAATCCCTCTCACCTCCTGAGACTGTGGCAAACGAGAGGTGAGGAGGGGCAGCTGGGGTCACTCTGTTACACTCACAGATATGGGGATTGCTTATCTCCACAGTCCAGGTAAACACAAACCAGAGTCAGTCTACTTCTACAATGCCAGGCTGCAAACTATGATCCTTCAGTCATTGCTTCCCATTAACATAGCTGTCTGCGGGTGAGGGGACCAATATATCTCAAAGACGGTGAGTCACAGTTGCAGACAGCTTCAGCAATACAGTTTTCAGCTGCTACAGCATGTCTTTCATGATGTCTACTCTAGCATGGGTACACCTGCCAGAGTTCAGAGAACCTCCTTGGTGGGGTCTATGGAGGCTCCACAGCAGCCCCAGCTACCGCCATAGCCGAGGTGAGTGTTTACCACTCTAGTAAAAGCAAATGCAGCACAAAGCACAGCGGAAATGACTGTTTTTGTTAAAGACTTGGCTGGCAATGGAGTAGTTCTTGCTTTCAAAACAGCTTATGAATTTTACATTGGAGGAATTGTTGGATGAAGCACACAGATGGTGTTGGGAGTTTGCTGAAAGCATCAGTGTCCCATGCAGCATTGTCCAACTGAAAGCAAACATAGTTAGCATGGTATTCTTCTGAGTTTTGGTTGGCTCTTCTCATCTTGTGTATTTTTAAGTGTCAACTGAAGTCATGCTGACCCGTTTTCTTGGGGCTTAAGTGCTTATATAAACCAGATGCCGAGCCTATAGCGTAATTACAGTACTAATTACTACTTTTGACATATATTTCTAGCGATGAGGGTTGTTTCTAGAATGCCTTTGATGCTACTTTGCAAGGGAGCTGAGCTGAGAGTTTCTTTTCCATTATTTTTGAATGCTGACGTTTGCTTGTTCTGTACTTTTAGATGTAGGAATATAATGGTAGACAGTAAAGCAAATTCAGCCATTGGTTTTATATGTAATACGAGGCATAAAGTAAACCAAGTGATAGATTTTTTGCTATGGGGAAAATATATTTCTGTTTTTCTCAGTAGTTTTCAATGCGATACCCTTATTTAATTTACTGTTCTTGTATCCTTAAAAACAGGACAAGAATCACCTGAAGGTAAAAGAAGTTGAGAATCATAACTAAACTTAATCATGACTCTCTTGCCAGTTTCTAACAACAGCCTCCTTGTCTGTAGTCTTTTTCTTCCTCCTGCATTTTTGCTCCCCATATTAAGACAAGGAGTGTTTGTATGTGAGTATGAAATATATTTATCTTCTGCTCTACAGTGAAAATGAAATCATGAAATAATAAAAGGAAATCCTGTAGAAAACACTAACAAATGTAACAAATCTATCACAAATGCTGAGGTTTGCTAACGAGCTAAGGAAGTATTATGGGTTGGTGTGAAGAGCAAAACTACAGGAATGGGTAGGGTAGGCGTGTCATTTCAAAGGACGTGGCTATAAGAAGCTCACTTATAAAAGATATATAGAGAGGTAGAAGCTATGGATCTTTGAAACAGGAAGGAATATATGTATCCTAAAAATAGCACAGAGGTGCAAAGACTTGCTCAAGACCACTTGCAAGACCACTGCCTGGGGGCAGCTCTGCAGCCAAGGCTGTGGGACAGCCTCCACCAGCCCTGGAAGGGTCAGGGCCTGCTCCTGATGAACAACATCAGCAGAAATCATCACCTCCTCTCTCCAGTGAGTATTAGACCACATCTGGATTACTGTGGCTGGTCTGGGGGCCCCAACAGAAGAGAATCATAGAATCATAGGAAAATTAAAGTTGGAAAAGACCTTCAAGATCATCTGGTCCAGCCATCACCCTAGTGCCAATGTCACCCACTAAGCCATGTCCCTGCGCACCAGGTCCAACCTTTCCTTGAACACCCCCAGGAATGGTGACTTGACCACTTCCCTGGGCAACCCGTTCCAATGCCTGACTGCTCTTTCTGAGAAGAGATGTCTCCTAATTGTTTTAATTGTTGAAGGGTAGGGCTCTCTGTTCAATTCTTTGTTTTAATTGTTGAAGTGTAGGGGCATGACGTTTCCATTTTTCCACTCACCAGGGACATCGCCTGAATGCCAGGACTTTTCAACGATGATGGAGAGAGGCTTGACAACTACATCAGCCAGTTCCCTCAGGACCTTGGGATTCATGTCATCAGGTCCGATAGGCTTGTACCTGTTTAGATTCATTAGGTGGTCTTGAACCTGCTCTTCACTTACAATGGGTGGGACTTTGATCTCCCAGCCTCCATCTATGGGTTCAGGGAAATGAAAGACTTGGGAAGCTTGGGAAGCCCGTCTACCAGTGCAGACAAAGGTAAAGAAGTTGCTGAGTACCTCAACCTTCTCCATGTCTGTCGTTACCAATTACATATAGAAACTCTTAATATAAGAAATTAGCCACCCATAATTGCTTACGCACTACTATTTTCACCCCTCAGTCTATTTTCACAAGTGTTAAAGGTGCATGGTGGCCCTCAGGGACTCCTTCTGTCACCCCACCATAGCAGCTCAAAGGAAGCTGGGTCCTTTCTTGTGCTCTTCCTTGAGGCTCTGTGCAGAAGGGATGCCACCTCTCGCACAAAGGCTGGGGGATGGGAAAGAAGCATTCACACAGCCCCTGAGAACTGGCAACAGAGTTCTTTATTGCCGGGACATCTTGCAGGTGAGCCTGTGGGATGTCCATGATATTTGGTGGCTCCAAGCTAATGCTTGGGACGGAGCCTGAGCGATGAGTAGGGAGCTCGCCGGGCACTCCTGCCATGCTGTTGGTGTGCTCTAATGGCAGAGAGCAAAGACTTGCTGGGGTAGTCATAGTTCTGATCTGGCCGAGGTGGATCCACTTCCATTGGTTCCTCCACCTCTTCTGGTGGATCTGGCTCCATGGGCTCCACGGTGTTTGGCAGAAGGATAAGCCAGTCCTTGCCCGGGACTGCCCACACAGGATGCTTTCCATCAGGAATGTTTTCAGGCCAGGGTGCCGAACCAGGAGGTCGTCAAGTTCCATGCCTAGGTCCCATGCCGCTGTCCGGTTCATTTCCATGCATGGTTTTGGCACTGCCGTCTGTTTTAGGCCATGGCTGGGCCCCATGCTGTATTCTGGACGATAGGCACGCCTCTGCTCCACGCAGCTGTGTGGCTGATGCTCCTGCCTTTGCTCCACGTCACCACTGCACCAATGGTTAGGCCCAGGCCCCCTGTAGCTGTATGGCTGAGGGGGCGGCCTGTTCCCTGCATTGTTGTGGTGCCAATGGTACAGCTTGTGAGTGTCTGTGGGCTGCGCGCCAGAGGTCCCTCGGGCACTGATGTCTGTTGTGCCACAGGCGCTATCTCTCTGCCCATGACACATCTCCTTGTTAGGTGCATTCCTTCTTAGTGCTTCCTTGGACTGCATTGCTGTCCTCTCACACCAAGTAGGCCTGCTGCTTGCCTTACTGCTTCTGGGCTTCTTCCTGCCGCACAAGCTGGCTATCAGAGGGCCTAGAAGCTCAGCGAATGGTGGGCCAGCTGCAGGGGTCCTGTTTTATAGGGTCCAGAGCAAAGGTGAGGCAGTGGTGGCCACTGTGATGGAGTGGTCCATGTGTAGCCAAAGGCATCTGTGTTGGGAGCAGCCTGGAAGATGCCCTCACGTGGAAGAAGGAGGAGGGTGGGGGGGGCTGAGAGCCCCTTTTCTGGGGCTGACTCCCCTGGGCCATTTGGCTTGCCAGAGAGCAAGGCTGCCCCTTGGCCAGAAATATCAACAAATATCAAGAGAAAGAAGAAATAGAATCAATATAAATCAACAGAAGAGAAATATCAAGAAGTTCAGCAGAGGGCCTCCAGGATGACTAGGGCTGGAGCACTTTTACCATGGGGAGAGGCTGAGGGACTGATACTTGTTCAGCCTGGAGATGAGATGACTTTGGGGGACCCCACTAGTGACAAGGAAGTAATCAAAAACACAGAGCCAGGCTGTTCACAGAGATGCATGGTGGGAGGGCAAGAAACAGAGAGGGTAAATTGAAAGAACTGACTGGATATAATGAGTAACTTGTTCCCCATGAGAACAGTCAGGCTGTGGTGCAGTTTGACTGTAGAGGTTGTGCAGTCTGTGTTCTTGCAGGTTTTCAAGACCTGACTAGATAACACCCTGAGCAAGCTGGTCTGATCTCACCCTTGCCCATGCTTGAGCAGGAGGTTAGACCAGAGACTTCCTAGGGCCTCTTCCAGCCTCAGCTATCCCGTGGTTCTGTGATTCTGTGCGAAACATTTGATTCCTGTTCAGGGACCTGTTACTTCAGGGAAGTAGGAAAAGTACTGGTAAATCAAAAGGCCAAGGCAGATGGGGAACGTGATGAATGCAAGGCTGGCTGTTTCTTTTTTTCTTTTTTTCTTTTTCTAATGGACCTGACTCATCTTACAGTTTCAAGCAGCATTGATCCCTAAAGTGTTTATTTTTCTGTAGGACTTCATAGGCAGGTGAATAAGGAGTGCCAGATGCAGCACAATTTCTATTGGAGCTGGATAGAAAAGCAACAGATTGACCAGCGCTTATTTTTCTTTTGTAAATAAGCAGTGGTTGTTGTAGTTATTTATTTATTTTTTAAAGCCTAATTTGTTTCCTAATGAGGCTTACACAATAACATTTGCCGTTCTTTACTAATTGTGCCAGAACCCATGGCCTAACTGAAACCAAATCTGATAGAATAGACTCAAATGTTGAGTTCCAATATATTTAATGAGAGAAAGAATGTAGGTAATGGAGAAGGACTCTGTCAGTCTCTGCCATCAGCTTAGGCACTAGCTGAGATGAAGGTCTGTGCAGGGAACAGGAAAGGTAAGTACAGTGAGGTATGAGCCTTGTGAGTGAGCACAGGCAGAGTATTATATGTATTTCTCGGTGCCAGACACAAAACTGTAGGAAATGGGCCTGCAGTGCTTCTACAGCTGGTGAACTGTTCAGATGTAGAAGGTCCATACTCCGTGCTCCCCCAGTGAACAGCTCCTTGAAAACAGCATATTTCAAGTTGCTTTTGCTGGGCTTTCCATTCCTCCTAACTCTTCTCTGTAATGGGGTCTGTAACTGGACAGGTGTGAACTGGTTCACTGAAATTAGGGGTTTTCTCCATAATCACAAGCATATTTGACACTCTTTTGTCATGTGTCTTGGCACTGAGGCTGCCAAAACAGACTTCCCTTTCCTCTCCTTAACTCTGTATCGGGCATATGCAAAGTACAGGGCTGTCTGCTGGGTGTCCCTCATTTCCAATCAGCTACAGTTGGGCAGCCTGATTTCTGATCATGGCCTCATTTGGGATATGAGGAGTGAGAAGAAGTTGGTGTTTGCTTGGGGCCAGAAGTTACGCAGAACCAGAGCCCCAGAAGTCAACCTTCTAAAAGGCTTACTCTCCAGTGTTACCCTAACACAGGACCTGACTCACCAGAAACACTCCCCATCACAGGACCCATGCCACATGCCGTTATCTCCACCCTAATGAAAGTCTATCTTGAAAGGCTTCCATCCCACTATACCTCTAACTATGGCTTTTTTTTTTTTTCTGCCATGAAGATAAGTGGGAGCCTCAGTGACATCCCACCTCTAGATGGCATGATGATACTATAAAATGTTCAATTCATTTCGTGTATTAAGCAATCATTAAACCATTATCATGTTAAGAACATGCTCCAAAGACTAACACCCAGGATGCATATTGGATGGTCCTGATTCCTAGCGTGTCTGGAGTCATCATGATGTTAATACTGGAATATGGATTTAAAAAGCCAAAAGAAAATTGCTGGACATGTACAGTAGCCACATTTTCAAATACTAGTATCTTAAACGTTCATTTTGCAAATGCCAAAAGGGCATAGCTCACAGTCTGTAAATGCATCAGTTCACAATTCTGTCTTTGTAGCAGTCATGTTGGGGTTGCAAGAATGAAAAATTAGAATGCTGTTGATGAACTTCTATCACCATTGTAATTCTCCAAATCTACTTGCATATGAAGGGAAATAAAATGGGATAATCGCTGTACACGATGGTCATATAGATTCTATCATATCTCCAAATAAAACACTCAGAGGCTCAGAGAAAAATTATTTATCCTTCACTAAGTATATGAAACTTGGCAGCTTCAATGGGAGTTGTGCACATATGTTTGACTACATTCCTGAACTTTGCTTATGGGCATGGAAAAAGTCCAAATGATAATTTTCAAGGGAAAAAAAAAATCCCTGGCTATTTTCTTTCCTTTTTTTTTTTTTTTTTTTTTTTTTTTTTCTATTAAGTAATTTTTCACTTGGTGTCTTCTCTGAGCTCTCCTGTCCACAGATGTCAAAGTACGTCCCAAATGCCAAATCCTAAGTAGTCTTCGCTTTTCACCCACCACTGAAATTAGTTCTATAATGAAATAAGATTTTTTGCTAGCTCAGGAGAGATCCCCTGAGGTTCTTTTCTCTGAAAAACAACAAAAATGGGACCTAGATCAGTAGACATAATATATTATTTGACAGATCAAACCATGTGCTGGTGAGAAATTGCTTATGAAAAGAGTTGAAGAAAAGTACTTATTTGCTGCACAAGAAGTAGTAGTTCCAAAAATAGCTTTCTACTCTGTGGTCTCCCGTGACACTAGAGAGCCGCTTTGGGCCGTGTCATGTTCTGCAATAGCCACTCTGTGTCTGCTCCAGCATTTAGATTGGCACTTCTTAAGCAAGACTTGCCAGGCTGGGGATGAGGTGCCTGGCTTTGCAGACCACTTAGTTCCTGTGTCTGAAAATGACCTTATAACTTCACCTAGTTAAATATAACAGGGTGTTTTGGTAAGAGAGGTGATGAGATGATGCCAGCAACCTATGCACAACAGTTTGCATAATTCCTTTATTCCACTACATGGTAAGGAAATACTAAAATACAAGTAAATCTTGAAAAAGTTGGGAAAAGCTAGATTGAAGGTTTTCTTTGCAAAATAAATTCAGCAGCTTTGGATTTATGCAGCATGTTGCTGCCATGAACTACGTGCTCCTTTCTCCCACAGGAGCCCTGGATCATTCCATGTATGGATAACTACCAAATATTTCTTTTCTGCTTTCTTTCCAATAGCAGTAGGTTTTTAATGCCTAACCAACTAAACTAACTAAAACAAACAAATAAAAATAACCCAACCTGAAAACACAGAAATTCAGTTGTACAACACTATAGGGACTTATTCCCAAGGTCTGCCAATGCCTGCATCCTCATTTGTCCTCTAGCAGTTGTAAAATCCATTAATATTCAGTGTGCCTCAGTGATGGCAGCCCCTCACAAGGCAGAAGCACATAACACAGCCCCAGTCACTTGCTCAGTTCATGATTATGTGACGGATTTCAAATGACTGGCCCTCAGGATAGGCCCATATGGTGCAGTACGACAGACTGTTTTTCCAGGCTGACTGGGAAAAACAGAGCAGAAGAGGAATGCAGAAATTCAGAACAACTGCCTCTGGTCCTGGCTTTTAGAGGAGCATCCTGTGCTCGTGTCCCCAGCCTTTCCTTGTTCCCTTCTCTTGCCATGCCCTGCTCTGCTCCCATTTCCCATCACTTTGCAGGTTCCTGCCTGAAGCCCAGCCCCGGCCCTCCCTCCTGGCCTCCAGTCCCCCACCTCGAGCTCTCTTCCACACTGCTAATATATATATATTTCCAGCTACTTTCCCAATTCACTGTTCCCATAGGGATTTTTCTGTGTCCGTGGTGTTGGTTTCCCGTCCTTCAAAGGGGAAAGCTGTTTGGGGGCTGCAGAGAGCAGACCATAACTCAGCATTCTGAGCCCTTGCTGCTTCCTTCCCTGGACAGATCACCTCTGAGGCTGTCTCCAGCTTTTACCCAGGGGCTCCATAATTTCATGCCAAATAAGGTTTACTCTGAAGTCTTGTAGTTTTGGTTAAGCTTTGCATTCTAACAGGAACATTATCAATTCTAACACCTCAGTGACCCCCTTCACACTAATTTTCAAACATTTTATTCAGACCTTAGGGGGATTAGCATGCCATAACAAAGCAGCTGAGAATAATTTATGGCCCAAGTATATTTTTTACTCACACTCACAGCACTGACGGAAATACTCTCATGGTCGGGTCTGTGAAGCTGGAGGTTTTATTGCCTTTCAGTGTCTGTGTGAGCTTTCCCAGCAGTAGCTAACGGTGTGAGAGCTCTCTGGCTGTATCAGTGGTCACTGAGACTTGTTGGCATGGTGACTTCAGTGGTGGTTTTACCCAGCTGGGCAGCTGAGCTCCACCAGAACCTCTCTCTCACTCCTCCTCCTCAAAGGGAAAGGGGTAGAAAATATGATGAAAAGGGCTCAAGGGTTGAGATAAGGACAGGGAGATCAGTCAACAATTGTCGTCACGGGCAAAACAGACTCAGCATAGGGAGATTAGAGAAATTTATTACTTATTTGTTAGTAATTTGTTAGTAATTTGTTACCTATTACTAACAAGCTAGAGAAGTGAGAAACAAAACAAACTAAAAACACCTTCTCCCCATTAACCCTCTTCAACTTCCTCCCCCCACACAGTGCAGGGGAACGGGGAATGGGGGCTGTGGTCAGTCCCTGATGCTTCGTCTCCGCCACTCCTTCACAGTCACTCCCTGCCCCTGCTCCATGTGGGGTCCCTCCCATGGGATGCCATCCTTCCCGAATTGAGCCTGCGGGGGCTGCCCACAGGCAGCAGCTCTTCAAGAACTGCTCCACCGTGGCTCCGTACCACGGGGTCCATCCCCCAGGAGCAAACTGCTCCAGCACGGGTCCCCCACGGGCGGCAGCTCCCCCCAGACCCCCTGCTCCTGCGTGGGCTCCTCTCCACGGGCTGCGGCTCCGGCCCGGGGCCTGCTCCTGCGGGGGCTCTCCATGGGCCGCAGCCTCCTCCAGGCCACATCCACCTGCTCCACCCGGGGCTCCTCCACGGGCTGCAGCGTGGAGATCTGCTCCGTGTGGGACCCATGGGCTGCAGGGGGACAGCCTGCTCCACCAGGGGCCTCTCCACAGGCCGCAGGGGAACTTCTGCTGCATGCCTGGAGCACCTCCTGCCCTTCTTCTGCACTGACCTTGGGGTCTGCAGGGCTGGTTCTTGCTCCTCATTCTCCCACCTGCTGCTATGCAGCAGTTTTTCCTCCCTTTCTTAAATCTGCTTTCCAAGAGGCACAAACAGCATCATTAATTGGCTTGGCTCTGGCCAATGGTGGGTCCCTTTGGAGCCTGCTGAAACTGGTCCTTACCTGACATGGGGCATCTTCTGGAGTCTTCTCACAGAGGTCACCCCTGCAGCCTCCCACTACCAAAACCTCACCACGTAAACCCAATACAACTTAAACCACCTCATGCCAATGGCACTCACCCCAGCAGCAATACCCTCATTCTGAGAACAGTGGGGAAAAAACTGAGCTGAAAATTCAACTTGAGACAGGCATCTGGGAAAGAAAACCTCAAAACCATTGAACCAACTAAATGGTTAAATTAAAATTATAAGCAAGCGAAGCCAACACCTAATAAAGGAAAGTGTCAGATAACCTTGACTGCAGGTGTTGCTACCAGTTCAGCTTGTAATATCTTTATATTTTGCATCCTTAAATCCCCCTGCAGCTTCACTGGATATATTCTTCTGTATTTGGTGCTCATAACTACTGTATAGTGCTTTTGCAAGCTGTGAAAAGCTGTTTCACTGAGCTACAGCAGCAGTGGAAGTTTCTATGGTGCTGTGTATGAAGATATGGATGGGTGCAAATAAAGAGTTTGTTGCAGTTTGAAAGCACTTTAGGTCCCTGAGCCAGGACAGAGCAAAAGCTATTATTGTAAGACATTACCAGAATCTGTTACATGTCTCTGTTGTATTATTGTTATTTTTAAATAAATATATATATATATATATACAGCCATGTAAATTTCAAAAAATACTATTGCATTTCCTCTATTTTTATTACAAAAAAAAAAAAAATCTTTGAAGCTCTCTGAACATGAAAAATAAGAACAAAGCTCTTCAGTAAAAGCTGACAAAATTCAGGTTTTGTAATAACACCTAAGAAATGGTGAATCATTCATGCTGCCTAAGTAATGCATCCTGTTCTGCTTCTGCTGGGAATGGAAAAAATTACAAAAGCAGCCAAAGCAATAACAATACAGTGTTGCTCACTATGAATAACATGTAAATTGAAATTGTGATTTTTTCATTCAGGAAGTAAAATCTTAACATATTGTCAATAACAATACATCGGTTTGCATGGTAATCTCAGCAGATGCAGCGCTAATATCAAAAGTGTATGGAGAAAGAATGCAACTCTGTCCTTCCCTTCCTCCTCATTTATAAGGGCATGTAATAGGATTCCCCTTGCATACCTGAGGATGTGAATGTTTGTCTTTCTAGAATAAGTGCAAATCAATATCTGAATAGCACTGCTGTACATATTTTTTCCTGACTTATATGAAATAAAATCTTATTTTTTCAGGAAGACTCAAATGTTTTGATGTCTTTCATACTTAATAAGTAACTAGTTTTGTCTAGGTTTGTAGCTTGTATTGTTTTTTGAAGGCACGGATTCATGCACCTTCCAGTGGAGAGCCTTCTTGCACCAGAATATAGAGCTGATGATGGCCAGCCAGCTGACAATCCATTCCAGACCAGAAATTGGGAATTTCTTTTCTTACAGACATTTCCTCATTATGCAGTCTCTCACACAATTATAAGGTCTCTGTCTTGTGATATCTAATTCCATTAAACTACATTTTTTCAGGTATGAGGAAAAATTATAGGTTCTGGAATGGATTCTAACTCCCTTTCAGAATAATTAGTTAAAATAAATTATTGGCTTCAACACAGATTTTCACCAGTGTAAATTAGCTACATTTCTGGCTATATTTCTTTTGAGCAGAGGTTGCTAGAGTCTGAAAATATCTCTCTCTGCCAAGGCTGTATTTCTGTGATGATCTCCCTGTAATTTTCTTCAGTTGAGGGGCATCAGTTATCTCCTGAGAGCATTAGTGATTCTTGTAGCACTGTTTAAATCAAGGGGAGTTTGAGTGGAGAATGTTGCTTTGAGTGCATCCCCCAACTTCTTATTTCCTTAAAAACATCCTGTTTCTGTCATACAGCTGTACATATCATAATTTATTACTAAGGTCTTATGTGTCAAACATAAACCTCTCTCTCTATTTCTCTTTTTCTCTTCTTTTTTCTTCAGTGTTTCATCTCACATTATTTATTCTCATTAAAAAGCAAAAGCAAAGAAAAAGGGAATTCTATCTTTTTCTTCACTGCTGTCCTTAGTAAGGATACTGCTGTCCCTAAGGCAGGTGTGTCACTGCATTTAGACAGCAACACCCTGTCCTAATCTTTCAAACAAACCTACTCCAGAATAACAGTGTCAGTGCTGTCTTTTCCTCTTCTTCAACTAGAAATGGCTGAACAGACTGGGAGCTTGTCAATTTGGATAGGGATTTTATATTCCAGTCTAATTTTGCCCCAGTCTAAGGTTTAGGCATTAAATGGACATTCAATAATGTCATGTCATAAAATGTAAAAAAATTTACTGCAGCTGGTGGGAGTCCTTAAGAGTGTTTGCATTTCTGTCTGTGCAGATTTCTCTTGTCCTCACAATCTTTTCACCAGATTGCATCCTGTCCTCAGAACAATCTGGTAACATCACCCATGCCCGTGTTTTGCCACTTATTCCATGTGGGGCTTAGAACCTTTATTTAATCTGCCTGGGATCCAGAGTCCTCTGTGAACATGTTACTCATGTGGATACCATGCTCACTCAGAAAAACACCCCCCTCACTATTTATTATTCATGCTTAATTAAAATGATCTGATACACTCAGTAATAACTTGAAAGCACTTTTTTTTTTTTTTTTTCCCATGAATGATAAACAAATGTGGTAAAAACTGAAATTAAGAAAAAGTTGAAAAATGCACAGCTTCAGATCCAGCTTTTGATTTTATTTCTCTAGTAATAAAACTGCACTAGTTTTGCCCCTGTAGTGTTGATTGTTGTCTAGGACTTTAAATTTCTGTCATTAGGAAAATGCAGGAGGCAACATACTTGTGCATTTATGAGAAATATAAAAAGAAGGGATCCAACTGTGTGTGCATCTCCCACTGAGACAAAATTTACTGTGTTCTTCTTTCCTTTCAAATTGGTCTTTTTGCAACATAAAGGAAAAGTGGCAAAGGAAATGGAAGTAGCTATATTTAATACATTCTTCACTGAAATCCAAAGAACAAAAATTGTTCTTACTTAAATTAATGCAGGACAGATAAATAATGCCAACAGAGCAATTAACACAAACAAAACAGCTTGCAATTTAGCTCCTGTGTAGTATCCTCAGTGTCAGTGTTAATTAGTTGGGACAAAACTGTATCTGTGTCACAACTGCCACAGGATAGTAGACCTTAAAATTCTCGTATTTTTTAAGTTCTGTCCTTGCCTGTTAATTACTTGATTTTCTATATCAGCAAGCCCATGGATGGCAGGATAGTAGGGGATGTCACGTAGTGTACTAAAGTTTGGAGAGCTGCAAAATATAAGACTTCACTTGGATGGAAAGCTAGTAAGAACAAATGCAAGTGAAAATCAACCTGTGGCTCTCAAGAATTTTGGAAAGGAGAAAAACATTAAGGAGGCATTTCTTGGTTTCATACTGGGACATAGGACGTTGCACAGGATCTAGCTGGAGGTTTTTTTTTTTTTTTTCTTCCTCAGAGAAGCTGGAATTTCCTGCAGTGAATACATGCACAATTTGATGTCATTGGTTTTACATTTATTAAAAAGACTCATCAACCGGAATTGACATATTTCACACTGTTTGCCAAGAAGTAAGAGATTAAAAGGTTCTTTCCTAAGAGAGATCTGATCAGGGGACTAACATCATTTGAGAAGGGACAATTATTAAAAAATGTGAAGAGTAATCACAATGTGAGTTCTTGTTGCTTGATTAAAATGATTGAAGAAATTACTTGTGATTGAAATCCCTTAGAACTTTACGTAATACATTTCTGCAATGCTTCTTTTGCTCCTCCCTCCCTCCCTCCTTGACACTATAAAGTTTTCCTTATATTTAGGAAAAAAAAGGTGAGATATAAGACATGTGATGAGAGTGGGATGCAAAGGATCCTGAAACAGAGGGAGAAAAAATAGACTTTGCAATAGGTTCAACTGACTGCTACATTTTCAGTGAGTGCTTTGAGTAAGATAATTTAACTAAATATCCCACAACTCTAAGTGCTGCTTATACTTAATTGGCCAAAAAATAAATAACCACACATTGAAGCAATCTGACAATAGCATGCAGTTGCATAATGTTGTAAACAATTAAATCATGTAAAACAATTAGAGATAAAAAGTTGCTGCAGGATGAAAAGAGTTTGTCGTCTGGTGGACAGTAAATGCAAGCAATGTACTTATCAGCTCACCTTAGCAAATATACTGACCTGCCCAGTCATTTCTAAAATATGTCAGGGTTAAACCTTGTCTTTATGTGCAGCAGTGGGATTAGCAAAGAAAAGGAGGAAGCTGCTGTGCCATTTTAAAAGTTTCTGAAAATGTAACTTCAGATCTTGCTTAACACACTGAACGTGTGCCCCAGTTTTGCAAAAGATTTACAATACAGGCCTGCAACCTCTGATGTAACATTTGATTCCTTGCAAAATGGAATCACAAGCTTGTGATAAATCCCAAAGTAACTAATTATTGTGTGTCACTTCACCATTGTAGATCACAGAAATAAAACGGTTTGGTTATATCTTGTACCTGTCACCTAGAAATATTGTACAGTCATCTTTGCTAGGATTATAGGATACATCAAGGTTGTGAAGTTGATCAGGTCACTGCAGATTCAGCCCTGTATTTTTTACAGGTCTTTCTCAAACCAACCTTGATTTCTCTACCTGTGTCTGTTATTTCTAGCCATTTATTTGCTATATAGTATGAAAAGATCCTGAAGATTTTTGTGAACTGCTTGTTCTTGGCTATTTTCTTTTTGTTAACCATAAGATCAATATTCTCATCTAAGTCACATGTGAATATAGACCTGATTTTCCTTCTCCAATTAGACAGCTTATTATAAAAAATGTGATATCCAGTGGATGAATAAGTATTGAATAACAGTCTTCAAATACAGTAAAATTTATGAAAATGTTATGATTTGCTTTGATCTAAAAACTTTAAAACCATAATGATACAGAGTGATGATACCTAATGGATTAAATTTTGAGCTTTATTTAAATAACTCTGCATCCCTTTTCCTGTGCTAACTCGCTGAATAAAATAGTCCATCCAGAGCAGTAGCAGCACCTTGGGTTCTACTTTTCCAACATCATTCACTATTCGAAGTTAACTCCCTATTTTAAATCACTTTCAGATTTCCTCTTAACAGGCCTTGTTGACTTAGGAATGCCACATTATGCAAAGTTTTTTTTTCTACTTGTATGGGTTTGCTTTTTCAGGCCTTTTCTTTATATTTCACGTGGGTGACTTTATGCTTGCATAAATGCTCTTGTAAAATCAGTTGGTCACACTTTTATCGTTTTTTTCCCTGACAGGTATGTGAAGCAACACTGCCTTTTCTGCAGCTGTGCAGCTTCTCTCTCTGTGCTTCCTTTTGCTTTAATTTTCTCTGCTGCATTCATTCTTCCTTTCCTAATATCACCTTTTCTAAAGCTGGACAGTTGAACAAGTTACATTTTCAAAAGCTGAAATCTATTGATAGGACCAAACTCATCACCCCACAAAATCATATTTACTAAGATTATGTGTTTGGGTTATAGGAGAGGGTAGAAACAGTGGCTGCCATCGGTTGATGTTTTACACTGCTCCAATCAGTTAATTCTTAGGATCTGCTCTATCTGCCAAGAAGGACCAAATGCCCAGTGTCCATCTAACCATCTACAAGAGCGAAACTCAGAATTTGTTATTATAAGCACACAAACCTGAAGAAAAATACTACCCAACAGTACGTGTATCTCTCTCTCTTTACTCATTTGGATTTTATTGAGGGATTCTTCACCTAAAGTGCAAGAACTGAACTTGCAAAGTTCTTCAAGCTGAACTTGCAAAAGCTGTTGGGAAGTTTACATAATCTTTGCTTTTACTATGCAGGTTAAATAATCCCTATTCGTGTGGCGATTTCATAAGCATCAGATTCACAGATCATTCTACAGCACAATTTCCCGAGGGAGAGCAATTGCAATAATAAAATCAGTATTATAAGGATAACATGCTAATGCTACAAATTCATTGAATAATTAATTTGGAAGGGATCTCTGGAGACCATCCAGCCCAAGCTCCTGCTCAATGCAGGGCCACCTTCAAAGTTAGATCAGGCTGCTGATGGACTTATTCAACTGAGTTTTGAATGCCTCTAAGGATAAAGATTCATTACACTTCCATTAATAGGAGCTGCAAGAATATGTCTTTGTATTGGATGATAATGTGTCCTTTTTGTGCAAGCGTTTGTCCATATATTAACTAATAAATGTTAAGATTAGTATATTCTGTTCCAAACTCCAGGTCTGAATAAATATAAGTATGAAAAATCTGAAGCCAGGTTACCAAGAAAAGGTAGTTATTTACCATAGCTGGAATCTTATGGGTGTTGAAAACTATTTTGCTATGTGTATGATAAAGGATCAAAATCTTAAAAAGATCTAGGACAAGAAGGTAGTCTCAATTCAAAGTCTGAAACTACAAAAACTCAGCACATCTGTCAAAACACTCAAGCTAAGACAACGACTGGTATTTGGAACAAATAAGCAAGAACTAAAATGCATTACTTTCTTTGCTAGGGTTTTCATGCACAGACTGGTCAAAGAAGAGAGCAGTGACAATATTACCTCAGAAAATATAAGAATCACTGTCAATATTGCAGCAAAAACTTAAAGAACTGCCAGCATGAAAGGAAATGGAACATTTATTAATTTCAAGCTGGATGCAGATGTAGTACCAGGAATAGAGATATTACTTCTGAAGGAAAATCCACAAACAATAGAAGGTGAATAGGTAAAATTCATGTTTGCTGTGGTGACCTAACCCCCTTAAGGGAGGATATGAATTAAATTTACTGGTAAATAAGCTGGAACAGATGCAATTTTTAATACTACCAGAGAATAAAATGACCATTATTGGTTTAAGAACACACGAAATCCTTGCTTTCATTTGAATGTCTGTTCACTGGAAAGGGAGCTAAGTAAGCGAGGAGAAAGTTTCAAAACATCTTTCTTGAATACAAAACCTCTCAACTGAATATGGAAGAATACACAATAAATGTGATACCTTTCTGATGTTTTTTGAAATTTCACCTTAGGGTTCAGGAAGCAAGAGCTCAGTAAGTTGCTTTCTCTGGAACTCAGAAGCAGAGATAAAAAATGATATGGTGGTGCTCTCACTGATCTCTGTAGTAGGAAAAGTGGATCCCTTCACTTAAGAGTATGCCTCAGTCTGAAAAAAAGGACAATTAAAAAGTAAAATTCAGCTTGATATGTTTATAAATTTGTCAATAGAAGACATAAACAGACTTATTTATTTATTTATTTATTTATTTATTTATTTATTTTGTGCACAGAGGCATTAGAAGGCCTCTGACAGATTCTGTTAGGACTATAAATTATATTTTAATGTGCTGTCAAGACTTGTTTGGGGATAGACATTTTCTGCAGACACTGTTTTGTAGATATATGGAAGGTAGATGAGGTGTCTCACATGAAGATGTTAGAAGCACAAACAACAAACATTAAAATTCTTCTCCAAAGGGCATTGTATAGTTTTATACAAAGTTGAGAAACTACGACAAGAGTAATTAAAATATTTTCTAAACATCTGGACATACTTGATGGAAACCTTACTTTACACTGAGATCTCTTGTAAGGTGTAGGAGGAGGAAGGATTTGTATCTGGCACTCTTATCTCAGTGGTGAACAGGACAGTAACCACGAGCTTGCCTGGTGTGCATGAGGGGGAAATTGTCCCTTAGTTGTGCACATATATATATATATATATATTTAATGGAGCTTGAGTTAGTTCTTTATGAGAGTCTGATGAGTTCATTTCCATGGGGCCAGCATCACAGGTGCTACCTGTGAACTCCCCAGGGCAGAGGGCAGACGTACAGATCCACTCTTCTACCTGTTTGATGGCAGGTGTAGGGTACATGCTGGAAGCAGGCACATGAGCATGTCAGGGCTACTCAGGTTGAGCTCTAACAGGAGCATAAGTGCCTCCATAATTAGCTGAGCATTTGAGCTGGAGACAAAACTCTGGATGAACTACCCAAACTTTTTTTTTTTTTTTTCTGGGTCTGAATCAGAGCATCACAAAGTTTCCTCCAAATATAAAGATGTTAGATGGGCAGGGGGAGGTTAATTTGAGATAGGTTAGACAAGGAGGAAATGTGTGCACTTCCTGTCAGTATTTTAGGTTCACAGGAGGTTTTTCAGAATGTTCATATTTAATTTAAGCTCAGGATGGAAACTGCTACTTCTCTTATTTATAGAGCAGGCTTGTCAGTTTCAGGATTTGAGTGATTTGTAAATTCCTCTCAACCTACAAATTGTAGCCATGAACTGCATCCACAGTTGCTCACCATCTGGAGGAACTGAGAGGAACTGAGGTTGAGAAGAACAGAGATGGTGAAGCCATGCAAAATCACCTCTGCCTCATTCAATAGAAACTACTGCTTTTGCCAGACCACTTGCTTTGTTTGGGCTGCCCCATGCACAGTGGCTAAGAACAACTAGCCTCACCTGTGATGAGGCTGATGTGTCTGAAACTCACTGCTCATATTGCAAAAGGTTGGTCTGAAGCTGGACAGTAATAGAGTTCAGAGTTCAGCCTAATAGGCTCTGAAGTGTTGGGTACAGCTCTGTGCAGCTGTGCCACATGTGCAGAGAAAACCAGAGAGGTTCCAGTTTGGTGGGACTCTTCTAGTGACGGCAAGTACAAACTGTGTAGAGCAAGAAATGAAATGACACATATGTAATTCTCATTAATCTGGGAGTTAATCTGGCTGTTAAGATCTCTGGAGCTAGTCTTGTGAGAAAGGCACAGCATGAGATAGGGCTCATTTGTTGGGTGTCCTTGAGTTCCACAGAGCAAAGGGTGCAGAGCTGGTGCAGAAAGGTGGGATTAGGAACTCCTGGTTAAACACTTCTACAATGTCTAAAATGTCCCTGTGTTCTCCTATAGTGTCTGTGCTTACCTGCCACAGTGATGCCTACTTCACTTCTTTGTCAAGGCTTATCTGAAGTGAGTTACAGTTTTAGGGGCTATGCAAGACAAAACACTTGAGAGACATTAGATTGTGTGCGTCGTACACAGAAGGTTTGGAAAGCTGGTGTCAGGCTGGACAAAGGGTTGTTTTCCTTGTCACGGTGGTGATTTATCACCCTTCCTTGCTTCTTCTTTAACTGCACCCAGTTACGCACATTTAGTTTGGCCACTGTACAGAGTAGATTACAATTTCTGTGTACTCAAAGGATCAGGCTTACATTATGGATCATTTAAATATTTGCCATCATTTAAATTACTTAGATGCATGTTTTATGGGTGGTTGACATCCAGTTTTGTGAACTTTTATTATTTCATCAAGAAAACTGCAGATCTGGAACTACCAATCAGATCTTTAAAGCAGAAAAGGTATTTATTTTTTACAGAACCTTAAAAGGGAGAAGCCTTTTACACATAATACATGTTGTTTCATTTGTCATGTTAAATTATCAGTAGTAAAATGTTTTTTGTAAATGTCTGGAACTTCAACCTGTCAATAAGTAAGTAAATAAAATCAAATACAAATTCATCCTTAATACTTTCAGTGACTCATAATGAAAAACTTATTCATTTAGAAGAAAGGAATGTTTGTGCTCAAGATTTCAGAAGCAGTAAAAAGTTAATGTCTGGAGCTTTTCATGAGGAAAATGCTGAAGCTGGACATGCTTTATATTCAGTCAGTCTAGCATTAATCCACATATTGTGTGACAGTGATGGCTGAAGGTCCTCAATGTCTTCTACATTTCTTTTTGGATGATCTCATGATGATGTAGCTGCATATTTGGTGTGCATGAAACCTGGGGAGAGCTAGCAAAGGAAAGCAGGGTAGCACTGTTATTTTACCCTTTGATTCTCTTGCAATGTTAAATAAGTCCTTAAAAGCCCATCTTCCTGGAAAAGAAAGGGGAATTGCCTCATTCGTCGTCATCTAATAAAGGTGGCATTCTGCAAGAAAAGAGAATTGCTATGGGTCCCTGCACATACAGTCAGTATGTAGAAGTAGAAATGACTCTCTTTAACTCTTGCCTCCAGATGCATATTAATGTATTTTTAAAAGTGATTTTAAAACTGCAAAGAGTTCTCTTTCTGGTAGAAGGTTTGTGAGGGAATTGATAAATCAGGTTTAAAATAAATTCTTGCTTTGAGCAAGGTAATCTGTGAGATTGTTGAATTGTTGATTTTTGATGGGACTTACAAAGAAATACAGTGAGACAAATAAAAACAGGAAAAAAATAGACAAAAATCACGCTTGTCTATCTTGTTCATGACTGCCATAAGAGCTGGAATATATTTATGAAAAGCGTGATTGGTCTGCAGTCAAGTACAGGTCCATCTTCATCACCAGTGGACATTTATTACAATATTAACAAACAACAACCTTGTTATTCAAACACTGATCTGTCTAGCTCAGTATTTTGCCTCCAGTAACAAGAGGTGCCAGATGTTTTACAGACATAGAAAGTTGGCAGTTATTTAATATTTTGAATATATCAAAAGTTTCTTTTTATCTCCTTGAGAGAGAAGCTGTTTTGTACCTTGAAGGAAGATTGAGGAGACACATTCCTGCCAAAGCTCTTGGCATTATAGTACCTCTGGGTATTTTCCTCATCAGTACAAATGCATAATCATTTGGGGGATCTAGGAAAGATGTTGACATAGCAGAATATTGAGAAAGAGGATGGCCACGGGCTAGTCATGCTTTGCTTGGGGAAAGTGTTCCTTGTCTGCCTTTCAGTATTAGGGAATGCTTGTTTCTCTTATATTAAGAAAGAGGGCAACAGAAACATGAGGAATCATTTTAGATATTGTGCAGGAGAGCAACCCAAATGGTAATCAGTGGAAAACATCAGAATAGTTCATAATCAACACCGAAGTGCCACTGCAAACCCCAGGCTGAAGCCTATGCTCATGTGGCTTTTCATGAAGCATTACGATATTCAAGGGAAAAACAAAGATGTTTTGTGAGTGGATGTGGAGAGCACAAGGGACAGCAGTGCCACTTGTGACAATACATAAACCATTTTGGGTGTGTGATTGCTATACTGGGCCTAGTAGCATTCTGGCCTTTCTAATCTCCTCTGTTTTCTTTTGCGTAAATGATGAATTTTACAGATTGATACTGAGAAAGACCAAGGACAGTACGAAACAGACAGCATGCAGCAAGCATGTCATCACTGAAACCCTGGAGGAGTGTAATAATTTAGGCCATAAATCAGGCCAATGACTTTTAGGACTACACTAAGGCTTTTTTTTTTTTTTTTTTTTTTTTTTTTCCTTGGATCTGAATACCAATGTACCTGATTATTTATTTTATTTTATTTATTTATTTATTTATCCTCTGTTCTAATCACAATCAGTACTACAAAAGGGCCTTTAAGAAATGATTTCTGGACATTGTTCATATTCAGAACCTGGCTGTGAATTACAACCAGATGTGAGATGGGTGGCATACTACAGTACATTCCACTATTCACATGAGAAATGGGATTTGAATACCAATGAAAAGCAAATCAAAACATGGCCTGATTGCACCCGTCAGCTCGTATAGTCTCAGACATAATTACTATTCTCTGTAATGCTGTTAAGTGATAAATTATTTCTGATCCAGACATGTACGCAGCAAGCATGATGGACACTGTTTCTGCAATTACTTCCCTATATGTCTTTGGTAACGGGCAGATTGTCATTCCCAGGTCCTAGATGTCAGGAGCACAGTGATGCTGCACTCTTGAACTTCAGCTGTGCAGCTTTTGCAACTTCGCAGGTCCCAGTGCTGACCTTCAAAACAGTTTGTATACACTAAGCAAATGACCCAACTTCTGGTGTTACAATGGGAAAGGGACACCAAAAAGATGTGTAGTGTGGAAACAGAAAAGGATGAGAAAGGGATTCCCCTCATGAAATTGTTTCCAATACAGCAATAAGAGCCAGGGCAGCAATTATAGTTGCTGCTCAGTGCTGCTCCAAGGATACTTCTCTTAAGAAAGTAAGTATGAGTTGCTTGGATGCATGCAAAAAGCTGCTAAAAGCTTGTAGAGGCCCTGAACTTTTCAGTTTAGGGTAGGAGGGATTTGAAAATCACCAAACTAATTTCAGGTTTAATGGCTGTGGTGCTCATTAGCTGAACACAGGAAAAAAAGACCTTGAACAAAACTATCTGATTCCAAAAGCATGTAATGCACTTTAATTACAGGGGGGAAGAAAGGAGATAAAAAAAGCGGTCAGCCAGAACTTAGGCAGTTGCTAGCACCTGAAAGTGAGACTGGAACAGAAATGGTGCCAAACCTGTAAGGCAGAGCCTCAAAGCAAATATTTTTGTCTCAGATTGCATGTTGTCAGAATCCCAAAATTGCAAATTATCTTCCCCCTCTCAATCTGCTGCTAGTCTGGCTGCGCAGATAAACTTGTACTGAACCCACTATCTACCTGTATCTCCAACAAGCTTTTCTGTGAGCTGTCTTGGGCATGTGGTTTTCTTAGAGGCGCTGTGGGGAAGTACATAGCTAAGGTGGTATTTCAAGTGGGACTTTTTCAGATCTTAGTACTTCTTAAGTGTGAGGTAGGGCTTAAAATATGTTGCCTCCAGGTCACCATGCTGCCCTGGAGAAGCAGTCTATGCAGCATTGCCTTCAGAGGAAGCCTTCTCTCAGAGAGACCCTATAGGCATCATTAAGTCTGTAATCTTCGGTGTGCTATCAGAAATCCCTCCCATGCTTTGTATTGTGAAGAGGAGAAAGGAAAGCAATTGAAGAATGGCACTTCTTGCTGATGATATCTCATTGTTGCTCAGAAAGAGCAACACGTCAAAGGCAACCTGGTGGAAATTAGGGAATTTTTGTATGTATCCTTTGCTGCCTCAATCTGGAAGAGCACCAAGGTGGATGTGGTGGGAAAGGAACAAATATTTTCTCTTTCAGTGTTGCCGTGACAGAGCAGTTCTCATCATCAACAGCAAACCTGGAGAAGTTTGTATGTGCATGTGGAGACACCAGGGCTGCAGAGGAAGCACTGTTGGAGGGATGCTGATCCCAGGAAGCATCCAAACTCAGAACCACTCTGCAGGCTGCAGTGCACACCTGGCATAAACATGACAAATACAAATGATCCTTACTCTCTGGCTAGTTGTGGTCAAACCTCACTAGCAGATCTCTCACACACACATGTGCACACACAAACACAAATGGATCTCTCCTGTGGTGGGTCCAGCCCCTTGGTGTCCTCTGGTGTCTGTTGCTTCGACCTCTTTTACTCACCAGGTACTCCATCCTGGAGTTCTCTAGCACAGATTTGCACGAACTGGAAGCACTCTCAGTCAGGATAATATTTGGGAATGGAGTATAACTGTGGCAGTCTGCAGAGGTCAGGCACATGCCTTGGCCTCTATCATCCACTCTGCTCTCCTTTTTCACATTTTTGGTCCTCCTTAATGCACTCTGATGTCTGCCTTTCCCTTAAACATCACATCATAAGTTTAGCACATCTCTGCAATTCCCCTCAAATATCCCATAAATTTGCTCTTGTCCTTGAGACCCATTATAGTCTTATTTTTCCCATCTTACTAGTTACAAATTTCTGTTTGAAACTCCTCAAAGCTTTCAGTGTTTACTGCAACATCCCGTCAATCAGCAATGTGAGCACTCTGGTCTTTGGTATAGTGTTTGCTTTCTCTTGTTCCTTTGGGTTTCTGTTTCTGGGTTTTTAATTTGTTGTTTCTATTCCTGTCTCTTGTCCTAGTCTTCTATGAACAGCCCTTAATCCAATATTCTCACAGACCAACTAGCCTCTCAGTCCTCACAAGAGTACTTTGCAGTCTTCTCCAACAGATGTTCAGAGGATCTTGCTGTATCTAGGGCAGGACAGGAAATGGTTCTGTTTAATTTTACTCTTGCGTGAATTTTGGACTAAAAATATATAGTCTCTCTAGGACAGCCCAGTAACTTTAAATATCAAGAAATCAAGTTAATGGAGGGAAAGAAAACTAAATATAAGCTTTATATTAAGGCTCATTAAATTACAAATCATTGAATGACTTGAAATAAGATTAAAATGTGAGTTCTCTAGTCTAATTTTAAGCTGTTCTACTATTATGTTTTTTTATTATATAAAAGTTAAGCTAGTCATTTATAAAATCATCTAAATGCACCTTTTTCACCTTCTGTTCTCAGATTTGGCAGTGAAAAATTGTTCTGATTGCGGTTTCTTGAAGTGTAATTACTTTGTCAAAGGAAAATATAATTAGAACTGATATTTAAAATGCACTATAATTGTATTTAAGCCATTTGATAATTTGGTCACGTACTGGATGTTTTGTTAATTTAGCAACAGCTAACAATACCGAAGTTGGAAAATTGTCTGACAGTTTCTTTTTCCTGTTTAAAAAAAAAACACAACATGTAATATGCTCTAGCCTTCCTTCTGTCCCCAGAAAGAAGCTGCGGACACCTCCTTTCTCTGAACAGCTTCCTTGACTGCACAATGAATAGTCCACAGAGGTAATACTCCCGTTGATATGCCAACGATCAGGTTCTGTTTGAGCAATGACATGAACTTAATATTTGGTCATTCTAAGATTTTCTGTCTTAGCAGAGAAGTGCGATGTGAACAACCAGTAAGGGGCTAGGAGCTGGGTTTTAGTTGCAGCTTGGTGCAAATTGATGCTTTTCAGCTTCCTGCAAGACAGGGTTGTTCGATGCTTACCAGCTTCTTAGGGACAAGAATTCAGAACACGGTAGCTTTGGAGCTGAAAATAGTAATTCATCTATTAGTTATCGTCTCTATTTGAAATGGGCTCTTAATAATGCAAAATAAGGAATTCCCGTGACTCATCCTTAAGATGCCAAAATACTCCAAGAAGCACTTGCCTTTCCTTGCTAATAATGGGCAACATACATCATTCATCACAGGTTCATGAGATACAGAGCAAATCTTCCTAACAGTGTAAGCAGCTACCTTTTCATATGAAGTGTCTATTGCAGCGACAGCAGCCCTCAGACGAGGAGGTGGTAGGCGCGGCCCCACGATGGCAACCACAGCAGTGGGCACACAGTGTTTTTGGTCTGGGAAATGCAGACCTTTGCATCCCTTAATGCCTGCACTGTGACAGAGACATGTCAGATGTGTCAGATACAAGGAACAACTGTGCCACACACTAGATGGATCACACAAAGAGCTTGGTGATGGGGACTGTGCACAGGTAGCATCAAGTTTATTGGCTGCTGTGACAATCAGTCTGCAAATAACACAGTGCTGCTGTAGACCATACTGATGGGGGGGGGGGGGGGGGGGGGGCAGGAGAGGAGAGAGGAGGACACCAGATATAGTACCCTTTACTGAATTCAAATCCAGCTCTTTTCAGAAGTAAAAAACCTTGGGAAGTGGCAATCCACAGACAGCTACTGCATTAGTGATTACATGCAGAAGTGGGACAGGCTTTGGGGTGGGCCTGAGCAGCTCCTGAAGTGGTAGTGGCAGGTGGCAGGGGGCGGGGGGAGGATGGACGTCATGTCATAGAGTTAATTTTCTTTGTAGAAGCTTGTATGGTGCTGTGTCTTGGATGTAAGATGAGAACGATGCTGGTAACACATGGATGTGTAGTTGTTGCTGGCAGTGCTCACCCAGAGCCGAGGCCTCTCCTGATCAGCGCGCTGCCCAGCCAGCGAGGGACTGGGGGTGCGCTGGGAGCTGGGAGGGGACACAGCTGGGACAGCTGGCCCAGGCTGCCCAAAGGGGTGTCCCACCCACCCCACGGGGCGTCATGCTCGGCAATAACAGCTGGGGAGAGGAGGAGGAGGGAGGGATATTTGGAGTGATGTCACTTGTCTTCCCAAGGAACCGCTGCGCTTGACAGGCCCTGCTTTCCTGGGAGGGGCTGACACCTGCCTGCCAGTGGGAAGGAGCGAATGGATTCCTTGTTTTGCTTTGCTTGTATGCACGGCTTCTGCCTTACCTCATAAGCTGTCGGTATGTCAACCCATCAGTTCTCACACTTTTACCTTCCCCTTTCTCTTCCCCATCCCACCTGGGAAGGGAAGAAGAAGCAAGCAGCTGTGTGGTGCTGAGCTGCCTGCTGGGGTTAAAGCATGACAGACAGACACATTAGTTTCTGGTCTTAGCTGTAAGATGGACTACTGTGAGGTGCAAGGCAGAGATGCACACATTCCAGTACTTCCTAAGGGTGGTATTTAATGTAGCGTGGAGAAGGAACACCCCTTGTATGCTGTTGTTGGTGAAAGTATCGAGAGAAGCGGTCTTCATGAGGGAGCTCACAGCAAAGAGGGACATTTGTGGGTGTGGGTGTGTCCCCAAGAGAAGGGGACTGGCAGACAGCAGTGCCTCACGCAGAGCTGGTATCAGATAGTCTTCTTACTTGTGTTTTTTCTTAGAGAGAGAAAATAACTACTTACTTACCTTTTCTAAAAGCCCTCCTAAAAACTCTTGTGGACTGTACTTAATTCAGTGGCAGAAGCTGTCTGATGTGGGTCTCATTGCCCAGAGGTGCATCCTTTCTGGCTGCATCCTTCCATTTGGTCTGCAGGTAGGGAGCTCCCACAGCCACATTCAAGAGGCAACATTATAGGTTATAGAGTTTTCACTAGAGATCTCCCTGATGCTCTTTCAGTAGCTGATAGGACTTAGAAAAATATTATAAGAACTGGCGTAGACTGTGTAGGGTTGTGAGCAGATATATTTATTTGTCTACTTTTTGTAGTAAAAAATCCAAGTGTCTTTTTGCATTATTTTTTTTTTTTTTGGGGGGGGGGGGGGGGGGGGTGGGTGGGATTGGGGGATGGAGCCAGGCTGTAACTCCCTCAAACTAGCCTTTTTGCCACTGTGTAGTATTTTTTTGGAATTTTTTGGAATTTTGGAATTTTTTCAGAAGACTTTTCATGGTCCCCATTACAGTCATCTTTGATTTGTCGGAGTCTCAGGGTATTTCAGCATGTTATCACTCAGTCTAGTTTTCATTTCAGGCAGACCAACAAAATTTAGTAACACTACAAATGTGTTTACTTTTTTTTTTCTTTTTTTTTTTTTTGTTTCCCTTTTCTTTGCTGATAAAGAGCTCTGGTGACACAGTTTCTTTGCCTTGAACAATATTAAGTGTCAGTAGTGGAAGACCATTCACCTGAACACTACATCGAGCAAAAAGCATCTCTGTCAGCAGAGGGAGAGATGTGGATTTGGCCTTAATTTGCTGAAGTATAGGGACCAGCAAATTAATGATACTGATGTATCCACAGGCAAAACTGCCCCTCAGCTGAGGACCATTCCTGTAAATGTCAGGGAGTGCTCTGCATCTTACTGTCAGCTCAAACTGCCTGCTGATCCTTGGGGAAGTTTAAAAGGGGAAGTTTCTCCTGCAGCCCGGGAAGTTTATGATGTTTTCCTACAGAGATCAGGGTTGTGGTTATTTCATCCCTTCATCTGTGTTTTATTGCTTCCCCTGCCCTCTTTTTTTTTTTTTTTTGTCTTATTCTTTCTTATTGCTCACATCCAAATCCCTCCTTCCCATTTATGTGTCTCATTTCCATCTTTTCAGATCTGTTCCTGCTGCATGCTGAGCTGTTTTCTTTTAACCAGTGGTAGGTCCCTCAGCAAGACATCCTGGGTTCCCAGAGCCCACTGGGATCAGACAGTTGCCTCTGATCTCTGCTAAAATCTGTCACTCTCTTCTTACCAGACAAGAAGAAAGGAGGCAGAGAGGAGTCTCACAGGCTGATGGGCTGGTTTGAGCTTCTGCTCTGTCCAGCCACTCCTATTTGGAAAATAACGTTCCTCAAAACTAATGCAGCCACCTCTCTGTTCCCACAGGGCCAATAGCTGTTGCTTTAACTGGGATAGCTGTGCTTTTTTACCGAACAGGAGAAATTACAAGATTAGTTTCCAATAAGTTTCCAGAAATGAGGTTTCAGTTAGAACAGAGAGACCTTATTAATAACTAGAGAAAAGTAAAAAGATAAGATCCATGACTTCAGTAGTTGCCTTGGCATTTTATAACACTCAGAGCATAGGGACAGAGGCACTGTGGACAGGTGTGAACAAAACCACAAGACCAGACAAGTAGGCTGGCACCAGCACAGCATTGTGTATCAGTATCATCAGGATTTCTTCATGGCCCAGTTTTTAAAAGTAATTCCTAGTTATTAAAAAGTAATTAAATGTAGGTATTTTAATTGTATTTCCCTCTCACAATATAATGATACTTCGTGTTTTTGTCACTAAGCTATCTTTGTCTTTTTTTTCTTTTTTTTTTCTTTTTTCTCTTTGCCCACCTGATAGCTATGCAGCTATAGATGAACATAGTTTGTACAAAGCAAAATCAATTCCTGAGCAGTGCATCACATTGCTGCTTTTCACACCTGGGGAGTTTGTCTGCCACGCACAAGATAAGTGTAGTACAGAATATTGCATACAAATTTGTCAGTTTCTCAGCTGGTACCTTGCATTTCCTGTGACCTTTGGAATACATCTCATTCATCATTAAGTAACATTTTCCATGGACAGATTCAGGTTAGGATTATAGGCCTGTCAATAAAGAATTATGGTACGTTTTTAGTATAAGATGTAACATTTGAGTGGTATTATTTTGATTATAATAATGATGAGTTCTTGAATCATGCAGAAGAAACACTGCAGTCATAAGCCGTTTTTCCTACATGATCTGAAAATTTCATCTTTTTTTACTGGGCTGAAAATTTGAACTGTTGAAATCCATATAATATTGTTTTATTTTATCACCTTTTAGTTAAAAGACTATTTTGTGTTACTTTGTCTTTGGGTAATTTATGGTGTGGTAATGATCTCTTGTGGTTATAATGCTCAATTTTAAAATTGCTACAATACATGATGATCACAATGTGGAAAAAAATAAGGTAATCTCTTTTTTTTTTTTTTTTCTGTGATATTTAGAATGATTAAAAATATGGAAAAGTTCAGAGAATTCACATCAGATTTTCTGTGTTTCCAGACTGCATTATGGACTTTGGCAAACACTTTTTGCAGAATAAAGATGAGCCAAGTGGAGCCTTTCTACCAAGGGTGACTTTAGCCAAGTGAATTAATTTGATGCCCTCTGTTTTTCTATTTGTCCATCTTTCCTTTTTCTTTCTTTATCTCCTGTATCTCTTTTCGGTCACACGTTTCTTTTCTCATTTTTGAGCAATTTTTTTTTTTTTTGGTAGCTTCATTCTGTTATCCAATTTCTTTTCAAGATTTGTTCTCTTCATTTTGTTTTTATTCTGTCTTTTTTTTTAATAGCTATTTTAGCTCCATGAAAACAGATTTTTATATATTCTATACATATTTTACTATAAATTTTCTGCCATGTTTCCAATTTTGAGTCTGACTCAAAACACCAGGATAGGTGGCTGGCCTCTAATCCCCCAGTCCTGATGTTTACCTTTTTCTAGCCATGGTGAATAGATTCTTTGCTTATGCCTCCAGAATTATATGACTAAATTGATAAACTTCTAGTTGAAACATTGCTGAATCACCCATCTATTCATATGCAGAGCATTCTGGCTGGGTAATACTGCCTCATGTTAGAGCTGTGTGTGATAAACACCAAAATCAATGCAGGCATAGTTAAGATCAGCTCTTTCCTCATTATCCTAATCTACCCCCAAATTGCACTGGTTCATTGTTTTTACATGCAAGTCTAAAATGGGCACTTCCACCTTTAAATGAAATTTAGAAATTAAAACTCTTAGGAATAATTTGAGATTATTTGATAAGAGCAAATATGAATGATGAGTTAAGAGCTAGCATAGCAAAGCAAGAAGGACAGAAGGTACCAAGTATTTCTGTAGAGGAAAGGAGTGGTGGAGTGACTGTCAGGAAGAAGTGATGAATCCTCCTGCGAGAGAGATTAAAACCTCCTCCAGTTTTGGACTTCAGCAGCTGTGGTTCTTTTTCTCAGTCATGGCAAAGCAAACAAGCAGCTTTTGTTAAGATATTGGCCCATGAACGTTGAAATCTGGTTTTTGTTTCTGGTTGTGCTGTAGAGTTTCACCCTGATATTGGTTGGCATTTATCTAACTGGGGATTTCTTGTCTTTAAAGGGCAAAATAGCATTTTTTTCTCCAGATTAACACAAATTCCTGGTGATTAGACACAGGACTCATGAGGAGTATCTGAAGACCTTGAAAAAATAAAGCTAAAAATCCTCCTTTTATCAGCACAAAGAATACTGTAGTTTCTTACTGGTAACATTTGTGATATAACAGGCTATGTGGAGAAGAAACCAGACGGATTATCTTATGGAACAAAACCAGATAAGTACAATACTCAGTTTAATGTTAAAAAGATACACATTATATTTGTTTTAAAAGATGTTGTTTAAAAGGTGCATAAACAACAATAATGTAATATAATGTATTATTATTGTTATTGTTATTATTATTATTTATTCAGTTGAACAATATTACCTATGTGAGGATGGGTTGGAATGAGAAAATGAATCAGGAAATCTTTCTAGAAGACTGGAAAAATGTAAGTCTGCTTTTGTCGAGAAAATAGCCAGAGAAAAGTCATTTCTGTTTGTTTCCAGATTTCAATCTTGAACACAATGCATATACAAGATTTGACATAAAAGCTCCTTCTCTGTGAGTGTGTGTGTACATCTATTATAGGTAAGTTTCTGTGGATGGAGAAATGGTTACCAGAAAAGAGTGGCCAATGAAAGGAAAATATGAGCAGAGAGGCAGTGAAATCCAGAGCTGGTACACCAGGACTCTCACAAGTCAGCCTATGCCACATGAAGCTACAGCCCACCACCAACAACCAGGTGTTGGGCAACTCAGGCCAGGTCTGAGAAGGTGTTGGCTGCAATCTGCTGACAGACTACAGGGTTACACTCAACACCACCTGGAAGCCACAGTTGTGTACACCTCAGATTGAACATCTGGCATCATCTTTCCAGCTTGTCCTCCCACTGCACGGCTGTGAGCGAGCATCTGTGGGAACTGTGTGAGCAAACAAGTGCTGTCCAGATAGTTATTTTTATGAACAACAGTTTCAGTCTCTTCACAGCAATTTAATTAAGGAAAGGTGTTCTAAGAAATACTGGTTTTGATATGTATCTTCCTCAGCTGATCAGGGAAAAGGGAGTTTACAACATATTCACTGTGAAGCAGTAGAGTAAAACCATAAGATGATAGTGTCCCACATTTGAAATCTTATTGGATTATTTTATCATTATAAAAATTATAGAGAGCTATTTCAGAAACTGTTCCTCCAATGGTTTATTGCTAACGTGACAGAAACCCTAGAACTTGGCTACCTCAATAACAAGATATTTAATAGACATTAAGAAGAGTTTTAACAAGGATTAAGAAGAGTTTTACCTTTCAGATTTGTTCCATTGTTATTCAAGCTACAATGATAGCAAGATGATCAGCAAGAATGAAAGCTGACATGATTTATTGGTTTTCTATACTGAGTACTTTAGCAGTGCATTATGAACACTATAGGGGGATAGAAACAGTTGGTGTCAAGGACCTGACAGCTCTGGTATATGCATTTTGGGGGATTTACTTTGGACTAAGTCTCATCTGGTCCTGTGGACTGAATACCCATCAGCAGCTGGAACACATCAGGTACACGTGTGTAGTTCAGCTTCTCGTGTAGGTTTATACGAAAGAAATGGAGTTTGCATGCTTGTAGGTAACTCTGGGATGTGGTAGATGGGAATGGTCAGGAGATTCGATTCAGAAGTGCATTCCTGCTTTCAGACTGTCGCATTAATGTAGACGTGCACAGTACTAATTAATAAGTAATGGATCAAATGAACTGAAGGGACAGGGAACATATCATCAGTATAACAGTTTCTTATGTATTATTTCAAGTCTTTTGTATTATTATTTCCGTATCAGTGTTCAACACTTAATTTCTAGTACAGTGTTAATTACATAAAACTGAATGCAACAGGGGAATGTCATCCACCTGTATTTTGTAAGCTTCTTTTGATTGTCAGCAGATTTTCTTTTACTTTCAAGAACAGGATCAGTACTTTTATAACCTCTGCTCAACATATCTTCCTTAGCTCTTAAAAGATCATAGCACTCACAAGCAAAAGTCCAGAAAATAAACGGAATGGTCATAAATGTCTTCTGATCACCCATCATATTAATTGAAGTGGATTAGGCTGACTTCAAAATGAATTGGATGCTCTAAGATTGTCATTTCTGTCATTATTCTAGCCCCCCATGACATTTCTTTCTCTCTTTTTTCTTTTCCCTACAGTTATTTGGACCTACTGGAAAATTCCCCATAGTCTGTATTTACTTTCCAGAGGGAGCATAATATACGGCTGTTACCAGATGAGTTGCATGTACTTTTATGTTTTTCCTTTTCAGAACTTTGAGGCTGTAGTTTTTGATGGTATTTTCTGTATTATCTTCACCATGCAGTTGACTGAGCCATACTGAGTACCAAAGGCACATTACCCTCCGTGGGAGATTTGGGACTGTACATCTAAGCTGGGAGTATTCACTTGGGTAAACATCAATGTAACCACAGAAAAGCACAAACATGAAACTTCAATTTGACTGGAATATGTTACTGCTTTCAAAGCTTTTAATTTTGTATTTGTGTAATGACTTTGAAAGAAGCAACATGTATAAGGAATGTGGTGAATTTAAGAGAAGCAAAGTGAGCTGTTAAATGCCAGATGTGCATTTACCAGGAAGGCAGTAGCTTTTTATGGTTCTCCTTTCTCCCCTAACAAGGCTCAGGTTGTGTACTAGTTCCTGGAGCTGTCCCCTTGTGTCAACAGTAGCAGAGCAGCCCACTGGACTGCCTGCGCTCAGGGCAGCAGAAGAGAAGACACAGTGCTGAGCAGCAGTCAGGGACTGTTTTTTGGTTGGGCCCTTTCAGTTTTCTTTCAATATGCCTAGAAAAAGGTTTTTAAATTCATCAAACACCACTGAGCTGTAGAAAGTTATCAGCACGGCAGGAGCCCTGTCAGACACGTCCAAATGGACTCTAATTTTGTACAGTGTGCCACACTCTCTTAAATTTCTGCTCTTTCAATTAAAAAGAAAATAAAATCTGGTACTTTGATCTGGGTTCATGATAACATAAGTAGGTTCACCTCTGTGCTCAACCACATGGACATGCAGCCTGTTACCAAACAACTACAAGGAAAGTCTGCAAATTAGATTCACTACCCTTTCTCCAGGGAAGACTGCAATTGTCAGTTCTCTGTCAGCTAAATGAAAATAATGAAATGTAAGTTACTAACAGCAGCAAAATTGTGTGAGTCATTCTATTTATATGCGTAATTACATCTAAAGGTCCAAGTGTCTTGAAATTAAAAGAAGATTAGTTCTGTCAGGTACTTAACAAGGTTTTCTTGGAAAGGGTCTTCCTAGAGAAAGCACAGTAGAAAACATCTGTGTCAGCAAAGTGTAAACTGCTTGACACCGTATGCTGAAATTCAAGTGAGATAATGCTACAATACACTTATGCATGCTGCTTCAACAAGCAGAGCTGTATGATCAAGATGGAGAATGACTGCCTTATGATGCTGCTTCCGTCCATTTCTGTTACTGTGTATTAACTCAAAGTTGACAAAAGAAGATGGAAAATGCTGAGGGCAGGTGGGATCTCCTCATTCCTCCTTTTTCTGAATCTCTCAGAAGGCCTTGGGGCCCTGGAAGCTTGGAAGCAGGATGCATTATATATTAATAATGCATAAAGCACAATTAGCACACATGGTGCTTTGCAGGCATGTAACTCATTCTCAGCTCCAAACTTCAGCAGAGCACTAAAGAAGGGATAGGAAAGAGCTACCCTGTAAATACAAAAAATGTATAGATGCGTTATTGAACAATTTAGTTCAGCAAGTCTCCTCAGTACAGATTTGAAAACAAAAAAATATTCTGTGAATATTCATCAAATAACATAATTGGACTGTGAGAATGGAAAAATAGCTGCCAAGGGCCTGGGTTTTATTTTCACTGAGTGACTGTTTAAGGTTAAAGGTTATAGGAAAGAGATTGAGTATTGATGGAGAAACAAATCTGTCAAGACCAGTGCTAAAGCAGAGGTAAGACACTGACTTAGCTCTTGGAAGAGACACCCAGGATCTCTGCCCTTTAGTACATATATTATCCTTCCTTTTCTATTCTCTGGGGCATCTGAGAGTTTGCCACTCTTCTACACAGAAGGCTGTTGCTTGTACATTTTGGAAATGGTGTAGAGTTTCTTTTGGAAAAACAAATGCAGTGAGACCAAAAGGAAAAAACACAGGAGGAAAAGGAAAATACAAAGAACAAGTGCCATGGTGTCTGTAACATCAAATTTGAAAACAAAGCGAATTGACTCTTCCACATGAAACAGTATAATATTGAATACCCCATGTTATGAGACTGGAACCCCTTGCCTCCCAGAAGTCCCGAGTTTTACAGATATGTTATAATAATGAACGTCAGTAGGCTGATGTATGACTTATTTTGGGTGTCCATTATAGTATGGTGATTTTATCAACATCCAAAGTGCTTTAAAGCTCTGCTAGTTGGCACTGTAATTCATGGAGCATTTTAAATATTCACTTATGAAGACCTAGTATCGTATGTTCCTGTTCATATAACATGAATTTTTAATGTTTTTCAAATAGCTGAAAGTGAGCCCATGTGGTACTTTATTATGGCAGTTTATATAATAGAAGTAATAGACATGTTGTGGAGCATGCTTTTAATGTCCATTATTGTACTTAGGAGTATATATGTTACATTACAGATGTAATTTGTCAGTTGTAGCACGCTGTTGCTAGAAGAAGGTGCTGAAGGACTGTCAAGACCATGAGTACCAATTACACCTCTTATATTTTCTGTTGAACAGACAACTAAGCAAATTCATTAGTAAAAAGTAACACAGTGACAGGTTGTCATTTGAATATTTGTAGTGTTCTGTTAACTAGATTTGATTTCTGCTAAGAAAGCATCTAGCTTCTTAAATGTCTGTTTGAAATGTGGATTGCTTCAGTGACAAAGAAATATGAAATATATTTCTTTTCAGCCACAAGATATGGACTATCTGCCATTACTTTCACATACTAGAAGGATATGCGTGCAAGGTCATTTGTGTTTTAGTCATTATGTTACCTACCAGAGATTTTGAAGCAAACTCTCATTTCCTTAGCTGGAGTAATCTGCCAAACCAACCCCAGATTTTTGTGACTTCGAATGTATGTATTTATTTATTTATTTACTTGGATGATGAATAAACATTGTATTTGAAAGGTTGTAGTGCCTGCAATACTGACTGGACTTCAGCAGGTCTATTCACATGAAAAGATGCTGTGACCTCAGTAGGATGTAGGTGGTCAGGTCCAGGAAGAGGGTTCCCAAACATATCTGTAAATCCTGTCACATGAAGAATTTTGAGATTAACATATCAGTCAGAAATACGTGTTATTCAGAACACATTTCAGTTATTCACAACATTCAGAAATTTGTGTTATTTCTCTATGGGATCCCCCAACTTAAGCTTCAGTGAAAACAACTCTATTTCTTACTTGAACAGAATATGGCTGATCTACCTGTAAAAAATATAACAAAGCCTCAGATAACAGCATGTATTTGCTATCTGTTGTAGTGAATGTGCTGTCAGATTTTTAGAATGCATCTTTCAGAGCCAAATTCTCACCACCTCAGTCAGGGGCTGCACTTTTGGGTTTGGGTACAATAAAAGCAGTAAGCACTTCAAACCTTGAATATGGAAGGAAGTTTACCCTTGGTGAGTCACAGTGGTTTTGATGGTGAAGCATTAAATTTGCCTCCTTTTGTAACTCACATAAGTGCTCTGGGTTGGACTATGGAGAACACTTATCTACATTTTGCCAAAATGTTGGTGCCTTCTGATTTCTGATCTGCCTTTTTTTTTTTTTTTTCCAAGAGTATGAAATACCATGCTTGCTAGTCTGTTGGGAGTCTCCATTACACACCAGGTGCTCTTGTTTTCATGTATTTTTATTCATTTTACTTTTGCCTTGGTGGGTTAATGCAAACTGTATATATAATTTTATATTAAAAGGTAAACATTGGGGTAGAGCAAAATTGGTGTTGAAGAATTAGAAAATTTCCTGGCTGTTGTCATTATTTTGACAACAATAAACATCACATTAGGGCAGGCGTTTGCGTAGATGTTTTTGCTAAATATCCAGAAAAGGTTTATATCCCTGTTTAGCAGCCTTCCCACTGTCTGACTACTCATTGTTCTGAGAAATCACATAAAAACGAATCAGTCAGTGCTTATACTGGGGGACTGCAGCAGGAGGTTTACGTTAGAAACAATCTCAGGGATGACAGAAAGACACATCTGTCAAGCCAGGGACAGTACCTAAAGGGATCTTAGTTTCTGAATTAATTCAGGACGTACCTTTAACATACTTTAAAGCTTACCATCAGATTGTATCAGGCAGGCTGAGTGGCAGCTCTGGGAGGATCAAGATCTTGAAAGCGTACTTCTTTTATTTCTGCCCCTTTACTTTTTAGGCAGGTAGATATTTGCAGCACTTGGCAGCCCCAGCAAAGCCAAGTTGTTACAGATTTGGACAGAAACATTTCACCATTACTGATGTTGAACGCTTTCTGTCAAAGAAAAAATTGCTTCACATTTTTCTCTTCAATCAACAGCTACAGGAGCCCACTAATACTTTCCAGGATAAGTTTGGTGTTTAACACAGACGGTCTGCAGGTGAAAGGTTTTTGCTTCAGCAACTCATCATACTTATACATATGTTACAGAATTTTCAATCATACTGGAATATTACAAACTCACAGAAACACAGAATCACAGAATGGTTGAGGCTGGAACGGTCCTCTGAAGGTCAGCCTGTCCAACCCCTCTACTCAAGCAGGGCGACCTAGACCTAGTTGCCCAGGACCATGTCCAAATGTTTTTTGAATATGTCCAAGGTGGGAGGAAACTCAGGAAATCTTCAAGATTCAAATTACTTCTCCCAGTGCCCTTCCTCATTGGGGAGGGGAGAAGCAGAGGGGGAGCAGAAATAGTGGTGTCTGGCTAATGCTTACCACAAGAAGACATCACCTTCAAACCAATACTCTGTGTTTCAAGATCCTAGACTGACTGGTGCAGCTTACTGAAGGTGCAACCTACTAATTCATAGGGATACTTACATTGCTGGTCATATGGAAATATGGTCTCTGTTTACTAGATCTATGTTCCCTGGTGAATGGTATGCCAGTGTGCTGTCAGCCTTCCTGAAATCTATCTTAACATCAAAACTTTCTAGGGTAAAAGAACAAACAATTTTACAGCAGTCCAAATACTAACAATACAGCTGATTTCTGTATATACAGTTGCATGCAAATTAAAGAAGATCATACCTGGCAGAAATCCACAAAAGATTTTCATCTGTTTTACCTCGGTAAGTAGCTGCAAGGATCTTGAACAGATATCTAACCTGGGATCCAGCCAGGTCCTAATCTCTGGTACTGCTTTCACTGAGGAGAACTGGGATCTTGGACAAAAGCAGCAATGTGTGTTTATATTCTCCTTGGGGATCTACTCAAATTCAGATCATTTTGCCTTCGGGATTTGATAGGTTTAGTATTTAGTTCTTAAAATCTTGCACTTAATCAAGACATCAGGTAGGCAGTAGGTAATTTTGAAGTAACGAGATTTAGCATAAATTGCTTTTTACTCTGCATTGAGGCATACCATCACATAGGGGTAGTATTAAAGGTAGTTTCACACTTACTGGAAATTTATCATTTTGAGTGTCTGAATGTGTATAAATAAGATGGTTAAAAGTATATATAAATAATTGGGCTCTGGTCATACAGGTCTAAGAGTGGAAGAAGTTGGCAGACGAGTAACAAGTTTGTGTGCTTGTGTAGGAAATGTGTAAAGCTAAAAATGTCCAGACAGTTTGAGCTGCTAGAATATAGACACATATAAGAAAAGTCATACAGATTTCTTTCTGACAAAGCTTTATCTTATTGGCAACTGCATATTTCTATTGCATATTCACACACAACATCAAGCAATGTATGAGCTTGTGGCAATTTATTTTTATACTCTTTCAACTTATGCCCATTTTCCATTTTTCAATGTATATACTTTGATCACCACCTGGATAACAAAATCGTTGTTAGGTTACTATATAGTAAAGTCTCAGATGTTATTGTGTTGCCCAATTTCTAGTGAAGATATTAGCTGATTCCTTGATAATGTTGCCTTTTTAATAGTAAGTTCTATAAATACTTGCAGATTGCAATGCATGATGGTAAGTAATGGCTAGCTCAAATTTTATCAAAAACAACATAAAATAGCAGAGAAGCAATAGTTATCAACACAAAGATTGCCTTCAGAAGTGCTGTATTTTGTGTTGGTTGCATCTAATTGCATCTAATTGCATCGTATGTTGTTTTCTCACAGTAGGTCAAGACAAATTAAGAATTTTATTCATTTCTGTGCATATAGACATTTTCCTTGCAGCTTCTCAATAAATCCTTTAAATGCATTTCAGTAAGCAGCATAGACCCTATAAGAGAGACACTGCAGGCTGCCTGAGAGTCAAAATACTCTTTCCTGGGTTTTGTCCTTTCCAAGGCATATCAAGAAAAGAGTTTTCAGATGCTTATCCCATCCGTTAGAAGATCCCATGCTTTAGCTTAGCCCTATTTCAGTGTACTGCTAGCCTCACTGAAGGCAACTACAAAATTGCCATTGACTTCAAAGCAGACAGAATATTACTCAAAGTGTTCCTCAAGAGGATGAATCTCCTAAAGTCCAGAAGTATCAGCCTGAGAATATAACACAAAAGGGCTGAAAAAAAAAACCCTCTTCACTTCAGGCAGGCTGACAAGACCTGTGCTATGCTTTCTCAGACGGTTAATGGATGCATAGTTTTAGCATTTGATACTGATTCAGAGAAACTTCTATCTCAAACTTCTATACTAGAAACACCTTAAAACTATTATTTTTGTTCAATTGCTGGATATTTGATTTCATATACGTTTCATTTTTCTTTGTGTGGTTTTAATGTTTACAAAACAAGGTGAGGGTGTCTCTGTGTGATTTGCTGATTTGAAAGTCCTTACCAGCCCAAGGACTACTAGCAGCATTTGTGTGACAACCCCATGCACACACACACTGCAAACACATACACACATCTCAGGTAAGAGGTAAAACTTCAGCAGTTGATTTTACAGTTAACAGCTTTCTCTGTACTTCAACCTCTGGTCTCCTGAGGCTGAGATGGTCCTCATGAAGTTATTGTCTTGTTTTGACAAATGCATTACATTCACCCACACCTCTTGGTACTGTTCTCTCTGAAGTTGTTGACAAATATACATCCCTTGAAGTGGACACTTGATAGGAACAAATTCTGATACAATGGTAAAAGGAAAATCTAGAAGAATTCTTCTAAAACTGGTTGTACCTTAACTGGTTTTCTTACTTTTTCTTATCTGTTACTGACATTTTATCCCATGACTTTTATCCTTAAGAGCAGTTTAGTGATTTCTCTGCTCTGGAAATGTTCAATGTACAAATGTTCAAGGCTATAAGCTCTTTCAAATGACAAGTTGTGTAGGTTTTACCCTGCTGAGCAGCTGAGCTCCACAACAACTGCTCTTTCACTCCCCCTCCTCAAAGAAGAAGGGGGAGAAAATATGATGGGAAGGGCTCAAGGGTGGAGATAAGGACAGGGAGATCACTCAAAAATTATCATCATGGGCAAAACAGACTCAGCATAGGGAGATTAATATAATTTATTGCACATCACTAGCAGACTAAAACAGTGATAAAGCAAAAGCAAACTAAAATTACCTCCCCCCCTCGCCCCCCAATCTACCCTCTTTTACCTCCTCCCCCCAAACAGCACAGGGGAAGGGGGAATGTTAATGGCGTACACACAGACACAAAAACAATGTGTGGATCCCTCCAGTAGCTGGTTGTAGACACTTGGCATGGACAGGCTGAGGCACCTTCGTCCCCTGGTCTCTCCTGGATACTGGCCTCAAGCCCCTCAGTCCCCAAGGTTTGTGGTCCCTCTCCACTTGCTGGCACTCAGACCTCTCATGCTATGTACCTGCTGTTCTGGCTTAAAACACACTCCTGCTCACACACGTGTGCATGAATAATATGGAGTGTGCCCAAACAGAGGATAGTTAGAAATAGGACTAAATGAGAGAAGAGGATAGATTGCCATGGTCAAGCACAGAGCTCAGTCAGGTGAGTGAATTGACCAATGGCCTGTTTACATGATTGACCCATTTAATGCTCTTTTCTCTCTTTTATACTTGTTCCTCCCTTATTCACCTAGATCTCTCCTTTTCCACACCTTCCATCCTTCTACTTAACATCTCACAGCAAGTCTTGCACATTTCCACAATCCCCTTAAAATGTACCATATAAACCATATGTATGTACAAATATACCATAACACGTTTTATATAATCCCCAAATTCTCATTGCCCATACCACTTGCTACGTCCCATGACCCTGTGGGCAACACCCCTCAGCTTGCATGGTGTGGCTGAGGAGAGATACCCTCCTTGAACCATCACAGAACGATTCACCTAAGGGATAGTGCTCTGCTTGGCCTCCTTGGATAGTCTTTGTGTAGCCAATTTGAAGTGCTCTATTTTCACTAATTAGTCTACTAGAGTTTCTCCACTTACTGTTGTTCCTCTCATCCTTATTGGTCTTTCAGTTTATCTTGATTAGCTTATAGACAGATCACCTAGCAAAACTCAACATTTTTCTGTTGAAATTTTTCTGAGAGTAAGGAAAGTGAACCCTCAGAATAAACTTTCCATGGACACTGTGGTATCTTCTTCGTAACCAGAAGAATATAGACTGTGGAATGAACTATAGACATTGAAAACATACTTTAAAAACAAAGATATCTTCATCAGTTATTTTGGTCATAGCCAAGTGATTGTTGTTATTCAGGACTTTAGTGCTTTGTATGTCTGTGATCTTCTGTTATCCAAAAAAGTGTGACTACAATTCAAAGAATATAATCTTGCCTTTATTTAAATTATGTTACACTAAAAATATGCATGGAACTCTTAAAAACTTTTAAATGGTTACTAATTGCTTGGTTGGTTGGTTGGTTGGTTTGGCCTTTTTTAAAATGAAAAATTAACTATTAATGGATTATTGCAAATTTCAGGCTCTGTATATCAGAGCTCCAGCCTGTCAGATAGCATAAGGCTATCCAGTATCACTTTTTAAAAGAAGATCAGGAGACTAAGAAATCTGGAGGCCTGGAGGTGCCATTTAGAAACAAACAAAAATCCAAACTCTGCAGCTTTTTCAAAGCTCATCTGACAAACTCAGCTAGAGTCTGACTTTAACAATTCCACTGAAATATTTAGGCTGGTGTTTCCATAGGAACCAAAGTTGAATTGGTTAAAAAGAAATAACATACCTGAAAATCTTCTACACCTTATGCAGTTTATTTTGTTTTGATTCATATATGTTTTCTCTATTGGGAAAAAATAGTAGATGGCAGTGCTTAAGGAGCAATTAAAGCAATTAGTGATCTCACTTTACATTTATTTAAACATAAAAACTATAATCATACACAGCAGATAAAAACTGCTTCTACATTTGTAACGCAGCTTAACTGGCTGGGAATCACAGCTCACTGACTGAACTTGGTCTAACTGTGTGAGCACATTTAAGCAAACAAAAAAGCTTCTTGGGCTTTTTTTTGTGTGCTTGTGTATGATACTACCAAGGAAATATAAAAGATGATCCTCAATCGTACATCTGGACTTACGAGTGAGAAGTAAGGGTAAGAACAAAGCTTTGAATGAAATCAAGTTAAATAAATTATCAGAACATTCTGTCTTTCTAGGGTAATTTTGAGTGTTTGGTGTCAACTGTTTGGGGCCTGTGCAAGGCAGAAGTGAGCAGCTGGGGACCTCCTGAGTCCAGAAGGCAGTGCAGCCCCCCTGACTTCAAGCTGACAGGGAGCAGGCTTCTATAAGGACAAGTTTATTTGTTTTTCTATTTAACATTTTAGAGGCTGTTGCTGACAAAATAGTCACATTTTTTATCTTCTCCACATCTGCATTACCTTTGGGTAGTTGTGCCAGTGAAATCAGTGGATTGAATTTAGCTCCAAATTCAGCTCACCGATCAGAATATGACTTGCAGTGTACGCAAGTATGCTGAAAAATTACACTGTCATATATTTCATTTTCTCAGCATTTGGGGATTCTTTCAGTAACCCTTCCATAAATGATACAATAGCCTTAGAAAAGCTTGTAGTAAATCAGTTCTGACATACTGAAAACTAGCTTAGGCTTAATAAAGACTTTATAGTTCCTTCTCTGTTGTCAAATTGGATGGCAGTTTAGGCATTTTTGGAGCCATGAGCTGGCTAAACAGACAGCTTATGATAAACCAGGATGCAGAAGTACCTGTAAATAAAGTGAAATATCTTCTGCTGGGCTGGCAGCAGATGAGGCCATGTGGATGGGGATAGTCTTTCTCCCACTTTCCCCAGAGGCAGGGGCTGGGGAAGCAGAGCCTTGGGGTGCAGCCCCCATCTCTTGATTCCTGGCTTTCCTGTGTGGTTTCTGATAGGCAGAACACCTCCTATAGGGGATCGTAGGGTATTAAAAAAAATTAAAGGAACTCACATTTATAGCAGTCCATCATTTTTTAAGCATTTAAGGATACATTTTTTCTCTGTCTTTGACAAGAGAAAATGTATTATTACTGTTATTATTTACAGTGAGTATAATCACTTTAAATGGAACTGATGCATCCAGAGAAAGATTTCTCTAGTGACAACTCAGCCTCTCCTGCAATCATCCGTGTTCCATGTGGTCACGAGGCCGTTTGACACAATGAGATAGATTCCAGTAGACTTACACTGGTGCCATTTAATGTGTTGCCAGTGAAGAGCTCCCATGGTTTGAGCACCATTAAAAGTCCTTACTCCCAAAAGCTTTCAGAGCATAGTGCCAGTCCTCAATGTATGGATTGTAAATGTACCAACTGCACGGGGTCAAAGTAAAACCGCTTTATGTATCAAAATTACCCTGTGGGTGATCTTGCTTTTAGTCATTTAAAGTCTGGGAGAACAATTAGATTCTTTTCCTAACAAGCAAAGAGGTAAAAGAAGTTAGAAAAGTTAAAGGACAAATGCCTAATTTGAGGGCTTAGAATATTACTAGGAATTCTTGTTAAGGATTCTGCAAGGTTGAGTAATAAAAAAAGAGAAGTGTTTCATAATTACCCTGAAAGTGTCATCATGTTCTTGGTTTTCTAGAGAGATGTGGAGGGAAAAAAAATCTTAAAAGTTATTTCTGAATCATATAATAACTTATGTTCTCCTTAGGTGAGGAAAGCATTACTTGTCTTAACAGAAGAAAGTTCTAACAGTGACTTCCGTTGAAATGACCTTTTGATAAAGGGGATGAAGAGGAAGAGAGAGCACTTTCCCAATTTATCAGTGCTCACAAGAAGTCTTGGTGGTCCTCTTTCATGCCTCTCTATGTAATACTGACGGAGACCTCACTAAACCTAGCTAAAAGGTTACATGTCTATTCAGAAAGACGGTGAGCCAGCTGAAGCCCTGAATGCATACTAGATGTACAAATATGTACCTTAATAAATATTCTTGCCTGAAACTCAGCTATTTACATTAGACTACTTTCCACAGCCCATTCAGAGGGCTCTTTTGATGCAAAACAAGAAGAGCTGTTTATACAAGAGAGGGAAAAATAGCCCAAAATATACAGACTTGACAGCTGTAAATCATTCAGTTTTAAAGAAATAATGAAATAAACTTACAGCATTGATTTGTGTTCTTTTCTGTGAGAGAAAAGGGACAGGGGGGTCAAAAGAGTGCTACAGCTGTCTGTTGCTAAAGCTAAATGCAGGACTCCCAGACAAAACATGACATCTCCTATATGCGGCCCTGCTCTTATTCCTCCTATTTGCTGAAAAACCTAGAAATGCCTTCAGAAAGATGGTAGGTGTCTCTGCTGCTACTGCTCCCACTGCAAAATCCCCTGACAGGTCAAGCTGTATTTTTCTAGTAGTATTAAGGAAAGGAAGTAATATCGTACCTCAAGGCCAAGAGAAGGGTAAATGCCTGTGTCCTGGCCAGTCCCCCCCATGTGTTGCTATTCTTAGGATGCTGGAATCCTGTGTAAGAGAGCTGACCAATATCTGGAAAATAAAATATATAGCTTAGCTTTCATTGCGATATTTTTGAGGTTGTTAAATTCACTATAGCTGCTAAAAATTATTTAGTATTTTGATATTTTTATTTGTCTATAGTGGTCAGTTTTTCAGTCCCATTTACCTTGTCAGGAAAATGGCCTTTACTAGGATTTTCTGGATGCCAAGAGGTTCTTGTTCAGCTCATTGTTTAAGATAGTGTTATCTCAGCCAGCACTTTAACAAGCTAACTGTTGCTTTAGTATAAGCTGCTTTAAACATCTGTTGCCTGAAATTTACTCTATGACCTCTTTGGTAGTTATTATTTCATTCTGCTAATTGTTTAATACATGTACATGCACACTGCTGCGGATTAGGTTTTGAGATCTAACACAATATGTAGTAATGACCTGAAAAATGACTCATTTTTCTGCTCGAACTTAAGATACTTTATTCATTTTCTCTCAGTATAGGATCATGCTGATTTATCAAAAGATGTAACCTACAAGATGGGATGTAACCTTGTTATTCCCATCAGCTCACCTCTTATTCCTTTTTCCTATACTGCCATTCTCACTTCCTCTCTTTTACAGATGCAGTTTTCCATTCATGCGTCTAACTCCTCTACTTTCTCCAGTGACCTATTCCTTTCCTTGTGTTTTGATTTTCTCTTTAAATTGTCTTTCTTTTGTGTCTTTTTACCCTTGCAACAGAGTCTCACATTCTAAAAAAGTTCATAAACAAGAAAAAAGCAGGAACTGAAGGCTTATAATCCTGCCATCTTGTTATCCCAGATTTCATTGGGATGAAATGATTTCCTCGTCTTTGGGATGAGTTCACTTTGCCTCTTGCTTGATCTGTCTCACCTGTTTATATTTTTCCACATGCTCCTCTTTCTCTACTGAAACAAACACTCCTTTTTTTTTTCTTTTCTTTTTTTTTTTTCTTCCAAGACTTTTGATAGCAGACCTCACTACCTCACTCTTTAGATGTATGCTTTGTCCCATGCTGACTCTCACATTTTGGAAGAAGAATTAATTTCTCACAAATGCAAAGCTGTTTCTCTGATCTCTTTGATTTCTTACTGAAAATAATATATAATTTTTATTCCCTACACCTACAATCTGTTAATGAATGGGCTAGTCATCTGTTGATTCTTGCCGACATGCTGACCAGCACTGATTGCCTTGTCCTTTCTGATGTTACTCCATCAGATTTTGTTTCTTTCCCATCTGTGATCTTATGCTGATGATTTATCTGTATAGCATAAAGCAGCAGAAAGATATTAAAACAAGCTGTAAATGAGCTTCCTTGGGTACAAGAAGATGGAGAGTGCTGCTAGTGCAGTGATCTCCCTCACCTCATTTTCCCTCCTGTGAAGTGTATACCTGAAAAAGGAGGTTATATTAGGTAGGGTAGTGCCCTTGGCACATGGAGCTAGGCCAGTGCTTGGGTTAACTAGCTTGGAGTGAGCCTGGATATACCTATAAGGGAAAGCATTGTGCTGTGCTGTTTGCTACACCCTTAGGTCATATGCTTCTGGGGCATAGTGTTATAAGCTATTATCTACTCATCACAACATATACAACAAATTTGCAGGCATAAAGCAAACAATAATTGCATATGGCTCTGGGGAGGATAGAATGTTCTTATTTCTAATTTGGAGTTAAAGTGCTTTACTTGATGGCTTAATTATTTTAACTTTCCTTAGTATAATTTTTTCTGTCAAGGGCATTTTTTAAAAACAAATTGAGGGGTTTTGGAGACATCTTATTTGTCATAATTTGTGATTATTTCTGGAGATTTAAATTGTGTTTTGTATCTGGGGAGGGCAATCTCTGCGCTTTTAACAGAAAATCAAGAATAAAATCTTCACTGGAATTATGTGCCCCAAATAGCTTATTATTTTTTTACACTAATTCTAGGGAACAACAGTCTGAAATTTCTCTTCCTTGAGAGGTCTTCTTTGATTAAAAAATAAGAAAAACCTCTAATTCTAGGGAACAACAGTCTGAAATTTCTCTTCCTTGAGAAGTCTTCTTTGATTAAAAATAAGAAAAACCTCACTCTATTAGTGGCTGAGCTCACAAGCAAAGTGAAGTGGCTGTTTTATCTCTGTTACCATGGTAGTTTTGCCTCAGACCTCTTCCAGTCCAGTGTAACTAATGTGGATACTGCCATTGTAATAAATTTTGATCTTACCTGAGTGAATATCAGCAGTACAGTTGTTTCTGTATAACTCATTGAGGTTTTGTTGTTCCTCACTTGAAAAGATTTTAAACACTCATGACTGTGAAATAAAGAGAATTCACATACTATCTTGAAAACTGAGCAACTATGTGGATCTCAAGCACATAGTTACACTCAAAATAATTTTTAAAACACTTTTTTTTTTTTTTTTTTTAAGTAGATCTTAATAGCTGCATCCCTCACTTGTGCTGGATGCGAAGGAGAAAAAAAGCAAGAGCATTCTTTTCCTTCAGGTCTCATCACTCAATTGAATGGTTTGTAACTGGTATTTTTTTTTTTTTCAATGCTGGTGATGCTGAAATATGCAAAAGGCTGTACCAGGATAAGTACCTGTGGGGTTGTATGTTGATCTGCTTTATTCTTACACATAATTTCCAGGATCATAATATTTTAAGAGATGAAAAACTGGAACATTTATTTAAACAATGTCACCATGGTTTTTTTTTTTTTTTTTTTTTGGGTAATAAAGGAAATTTAGAAGAGGTAAGAAGAAAAAATGACATCTTTCTTCTTCTCAAGCTGAAAAACACTGCAGCCTTGAGGCAGTCTACCCAAGAGTAACAACATCTTTGTGACCTCTTCACTTTTTTACCTAGGGTTCTTAATTGCTCTCTTATACTATCTCATGCAAACTGTCTGTGAGACATGTATGCAGTCCCATGTGATTGCTTCATTCCTCGCTGACAACCTAATCAATCTTGTTGACATCTCAGAGTCACTTCTAGATCCTACAGCTTCGCTTAACCTGTGTGGTACTGAGATAACCAGGCTGGAGAATCCATCCCCTTCACACCTCACAAACTGTCCTAAGCTCCAAAATCATCCCCTTTGACATCTGATCCTGCCAAAGGACTTCCCATTCTCAGTCACACAAATACATATCTAAAATGGAAAATCCATATCCTAAAGAATACTTTTTCCTCTCCATTGCGTGCTTCAGAGCTCTGTTCATCCATATGCACTTAGGTACCTGCACATGTATCTCTGGATGTGATATGGGATAGGCGGGAACAGAGGCAGTATTATTCTGTTGCCCCCAGTTTGTTGCAGCTTTGGAAAAACAAAGCAGATTTAGGAGGGAGTTAGGAAGCAGGTACTTGTAGTAGACAAGTTTGTCAGCAAACCTCACTCCATGTATTGACAAGAAAGAGACAGAAGATCAACTTACATGTCTGCTTTGAAATTTTCCCTGGATTAGGGTGTCAGTACTTCTTGGATGGAGGAAAAGGACAGAAGAGAAATTAATAGGATTTACATTAAGACATACAGGAGGAGAACACTCTTTTCTTAAGTGAACCATGCATTTTTCGTTGGGTGGACATTGCAACTCTCCTCCAATATGTAACTCAGTTATTTGCTTAAATATATTATTTCAAATGGTTTTTATGAACAGCTTTGTTAATTTACTTTAAAAATAATTTATATATATATATTTGCATACATAAATCAAAATCAGTAATTTGAATCTCACTCTCCTGATTTTTTTCAATCTGTCCATCTGTTTATACAGAAAAAATATATTCTTTACTGCATTTGGTGCAGCAATAGGCATAAAGCATGCTGCAAACTTTAAGAAACCAAGAGATGGAGGATTTGAAAAGGGAACAGTATATCCTCATCTTCTTTTCCTAATACAGGTTTACTAAGGCACAAACACAGAAGGTACTGGCTGTTCAACACACATTCTTCACTAAAAATACAAAACACCACAAACAACACAAACAACCTATCCAATCTTTTCTTAAACTTTAACTTTTTAACTCTATTTATTATTTCCTTTTAACACTTTCTAGGCAAAGTGGCAAAATCAAGAAAAAATATTTTATTTGCTGAAATCAAAAGTGAATTCAAATATGTGAGAGCTAACGTACCACTACACAACGCCCCTATATCTCTTATTCTGTGATGGCATGGCATTTTTTAGATAATACTCTGGATAACTCTGATGGATCCTTTTGAAAGTGCTGTTGCAGCTACCTTTTCACTTTCTGTATTCTTATGTTTTATAAAAACTAAAACAGGATTAAGAGATTTTTTTAGTGAAATGTTTTGCTATTACTATTTCTACACCTGCTACATTCACCTGTCATATAGTGTCTGACACTTCATCAAAAGCATTTTTCCCAGTGCATCATAATATGCGTGCTGAGAGTGGAAGACTTCCACACACATGCAGCACGTGCTTCCATGGACAGTGTTTGACAACATGGCCATGGGGCTCTTGTTGTCATCTTCCCTGATCCATGTAAAGTCACTTCTCCATTTGCTCTGGACAGCATGAATACTTTTATCCTGAGTGGTTAATGGAAAAGCAATGGAAAGTACAACAGCTAACTATAGCAGCTGTGATCTGTGTAAGATTATAAGTCATCTGACAAAAATACATGGAAACAATATTTTTAATGTTGGATTCTGGATCATGATGATCTTGCGTGAGCTCTAGGGTCCAGGACTGAAATAAAGGTCATGCAGAAGAACAAAAGAAATGTTGCCTCGTATTGCATGTATTTGTTCTCACATACACAGGGCAGGGGTTTTGGACTTGCTCTATTACATGGAGAGACATCACATCATTTTTATTTGGAGAGTTTACAGCACCCTCTGATCTGCTCCATTCATGCTAGAAACATTGCACAAGCAACACAGGGACCTATATCCTGCAGCACATTTATATAACACAAAATAACTGAAAAGGCCCTGATCCTTCAGACTAGCTGCCTCAGCAGACCCCTATATGCAACTTCAGCTAGACCTGTTTTTAGCATAATGCATCTCTCAACTTTTCCCTTTCAGCTGAAAGGTTCTTCTTAACCAGCAGCTTTACCTCTAGAAATGGGTCCTCTTTCTTCAAATTTCCCAATGCAGGGCTGGGACTAAAAGATCTGATTTCCTCTTTAGGGCACCATGGCAGCATCTTGAGAATGTTTCTCTGTTGCACTTTGATGTCAGTTCTACAAAACTTTCTGTCCGTAGAACTTAAACTTATTATTATTGTTGTTATTGTTGTTATTATTTTTAAGAAATACTAGTGTGATTTTGGTGAAATGACCAGGAAAAAAAGCCCACAACATAATTATTCTGGTAATTTCTTAGATGTATCCCATTAAGGTTGATATTTGTTTGATATTTTCAGTGTATAGATAGGGAATCTATAGACGAAAGGAATAACAAGGAAGAACATAAGTGAGAATAATCTTAAATGGGCTTTGTGTCAGTGGGAATGAAGGACTGTATTTGGAAGTAGCCTGTGCTGTGACAGTTCTAATAAATAGGAAACATTCAAGGACTGTTATAACACCTAACATGCAAAAAACTGAAGGGAATATATGAATGCATATTACATGAAACCAGTGGGATTCTTTATTGTTTCTTAAACACATGTATAATATATGAAATATTTGTATACAATGAGTTGTTCTGATGCTAGACATTAGAGAAGTTTGGATTTGCTTTTAAAAGTTATTGTTTCTTGGACGACCTGTAGGATGAATAGATTTAGGTGAAAATGAATGAGAAATACTTCAGAATGTATTTAACTGAGACACCACTAATTTTCTACTAATTGGTAAAATGTTAGCTATCTTTCCACTTAATATTTATTACAACCTAAGTTCTTCTTAGAAATGAACTGAAACATTTCATTGAAGTTCAGCTCCTACTAAGCCTCGGTGTGTCTGTAGAAGAAAAGTATTGTTTGCAGTGGAAGAGATGCCTCTTTGGGTCATCTCAGTCCATCTGCTTGAATCATTGGTGGACGGATTTCATTATTCTTAAAATAGCCTCAAATATCATCAGCTGTAACCTCCACTGGCAAGTTGTCCCATTATATAACTGTTCCTCCAGTTACAAATTTTCCCTGCTGCATTTTAGTTTGGTTATTAATATTTCTTGATCAACCTCATTGACTAATGAGAATAATCGATCTTTATTCTCTTTACAGTGCTCTGTGAAGTATGTATTCATTCTTTGTCTCTTCAACTTACTTTTCCTTAGTTTTGCATACCCATTGCTTTTAATCTTTCTCAGACATGATTATCCCTCTTTTCTCATATACATTTGTACATATGTATGTAACATATAACAGATATTTTAGTCTAGATATATGGTATACTTAATAAAAGCAGCTCAATGAATAGGACTGGAGGGATTTCCAGGAATCAGTTAACCAAAAATTCTGTTACCTGGCATGGCATGTGTAATCCGATTCATAAATTAATCAAGAACCATCTTAAAACCACATATATGTTTCTTACACCTTTTACCCCTACTGAAAAAATGCTTCCTCTTTTCTGAAACAGAAAACTTTTAAAATTTCCATTCCTGGGCTGCTTATATACATTTATTCTCCTCCAAATATTACCCCCTGATTTTAAATATCTTTTTTCTTTCCCTTGATGCTTATCCTTCCTCCATCCCTTCTAAAACCATTCCTGTTTATCTTCCACTGATACATACAGGAAAAAATAAAGAATGTCCCAGTTTTAAACTTCACTTTGGCAAAGGTCTTTCAGCCTTGTAAGATGGTCTGCCCATGCATCTGGTCCTCCTAGCAGCCCTCCTTTGTGTGTATTGTAACTGAATTCAATTTTCCTTGAGCAGAGGCAATGAGACTTGTGTTCCACATTCCTGATGAGACTGCACTGGGTCTTGTGCAGAGGCAGTAATAAGTCTCTGTTCCAGAAGAAAGACCTTGCTTAATGCTTCCCGGGATCACTGCTTTTATTTGACGGCTCTACTGTAGTGATGGCTCGTCATGACCCTGGCTCTGCCTGCCACAGGTCTTTCACCTTCTCCATTATTGCTGGAGGATGAGCTCCTTAATTTCAGAAATTCTTGTTCTTGTGCCTTGGTGCATGATCTTGTGCTACCTGCTGTTAAATTTCACATCATTCAACACAATTCATTTCTTGAGGTCTCTTCATGTTTCAGGCACAAGTTTGGGTATGATTTGGCTGGTGTCTGAAGCCCGGGATCTGCTTGCAAAAGAATTCTGTGATTTTCAGTCCCCTCATCTTCCTGGGGGATGTCCTCAGCATGTAGGGAATCCTCCTATATCTGGCAGTCAGTCTGTTTGCAGCTTTAGGTGCACGCCAACTGAGCAAACTGACCTAACAGCCTTTTTTCCTCCTCCAATTTCCATGATTCGGGTACACACTGGTTTCAGCAATTTGCACAGTATGAGCTTAGTCCCAGTCTGATAAATACAGGCCATAGCAGCTCCTCTAAGCAGCCTGAACACTCTCTGTTGTGCTTGCTGGGCTCTGAGAGTTTATTACAATCAGGCACAAATATCTTTCTAAGAGGAATCTGCGGTTCTGCACTGATTGTGGTTTATGCTGAGAGGCACGAAGATGTGAAAACTTGTACATTTTGTAGCACCCGCCACCTTCTGTAGCATAGAGTTAGTAAGCACTTGAGTGGGGAAAGATTTCTCTGGTTTTAATATTACATTTGGATTCCACTCAGAAGGGACAGTTGATGTAGATGTTTTCCCATGCCTTTGCTGAGATGTGGGATGTCCCTTCCATGATACTGGTTTCATTTTTGATCCCAAAAGCAGGTGTTTGTGGCATACCTGGTGGTCACAGGGTCACCTGTGGGAAGAGGCCATTAACTGCCCCAGGCAGGTCACAGATGCTTTCAGATTGCTCCAAAATGGTGGGAAAAAAAACACTACCAACCAAACCTGGAGCCAGACAGGGGAGCCAGTGGCAGCTCTGCATAGGCATGTTCAGGAAAGAAAGTCGCTGGGGTGGGAGACACCAGAGGAGACTTGTTAGGAGGCACAAAAGAAGATGCCAAAGGATCCATGGGAGGAGGAACAAGGAGACATGAGAGGAGACAGAGAAGGACACACAAAAAGTCACATGAGGAGAAGCATGAAGAGACACATTTGGAGAAATGATCTGGAGGAGATGTGGGAGGGGACGTTGTTGGGGATACAGCTGGAGATGCACTCATGGGAGGTGGTGGTCCATGTTGGAGGAGATATGGCTCTGAGAGTACTGGGGCTGTGGCAATCCATGCTGGGATAGACACACCCCTGAATGATTACAGTCCATGGATGACATACACCAGGGCTGAGAACAATAAGTGAGGAACAGATGATGAGAAGAGCAAGGAACAGGGACCGGCATAAAAAAAATTACATACTGACACCAATATCCTGAACTGACCATCGCCTCACCAAATGGATTTGGAAGGACAGAGTACAAAGTAGTGAAAATAAGGTAATCAGAGACTTGTCTTCATTGTTTCCCAATACTTGAATCAGTAAGGAAAAATTTATTTTAGTTGGCAATAAATTAAATTAATTGAAAATCCCCAAGTCAAGTCTGTTTTGCCTACAACAGCAGGCCACAGTATCAAGGTCTGGCAAAGAGTGTGATGTGCCTTGTGTATACTGTCATATAAAAGGACAGTCCCGTTCTTCAGTATTCTCTCTGGGAGACCACCCGTGTGCAGTTTTTCTCCTTTCCAGTTCTTAACATGAGGCCAGTGAGTATCAGTAGGCAACGTAAGGGTTACTCGTTGCCTTGGTTTGTTATTTAATCTTTCAATTTTCACTAACAGTGCTGCGCTTAGCTTAATTAAATGTTTCCTAGAAGAAGCTCATTGCTAAATGAGCCCATAGTTAAAAAAGGCCACATGTAGCATCTGCCGTGGCCACACAAGGTCCTTCAGTGTGTCACCAGAGAAAAGGAAGACTTGGGGGCATCTCAGGAGCAGCAGCCCTTTGAGATCTTCTACATGGGTGTGCACAGGGACAAGAGACAGCTGGAGCATCCACTGAGACAAAGTTTTTCTGACACGTTACAAAAATAAAAGGATACCCTGGAGCAGTGTGCAGCTGCAGTAGTGTCAACAGCGTTGAGGTGAGTCCAAAGCTGCTTTTGAACATAGAAACACAGGAAGGTGTATTCCTTCTGCTCATTTCCAGCCATACATTAACTCTTACTGAAGCAGCTGCTGATATACCTACAGTGAGATGTAGGTAGCAATAAATTCTCTGAGTTTGCTTTTCATCTTATAAAATTCAGCAGGGCTTGATGTGACTTCAATCTCTTTCATTTTGTTTCCTAATTGTCAGGAAACTTTTGAATGATGAAAGGCTGTTTGAATCTCTGGAAGAAGAAGGAGATCACTTCTCTTTATTTCAGAATAAATCCTTCCCAAATAACTGCTGAAATCATACTGTGGTGTTCAAAATACTTTTAGACTAGATTTTTAAAAAATATATATATTTATTTTTTTTTCTAAAATGCTTACATTAGTAGGTGAACTGCATAGGTTGTATATGAAATTACTTGTTAACTTCCCAATAGTGGTTGTGAGTGCTAGCTATTGTGTCAGTGTATAAAACTCAGATCAAATGGCAAGACTTCTCTTTTCCTTCCTTTCAAAAGAGAATATCTCAGTGCTCATTCTTCTGTAAAAAAATAACCTTCTCCTGTGGCTAGGAGATGATGTAGTAGAGCACCACATTAGCAGAATTCATCCTGACCAGCTGTGCTGGGGCTTAACAAAAGGCAAGTCATTTACAGAATAGCTGGGTGACATTTTTGTACTCATCTCACAGTTTGGAAGGGCCTCTTTAAAATAATGTGCATGCTGGCTTTGGCCTCCTGCTTCATAAAGTTGTGAGCTTTGTTTCTCTCCTGTTGTCAAATACCCCTAGGGATCAAATGTCCTGCTCTCACTCCAGATGTATCCCTACAACACTGAACAAATACAAAAATGGACAAACTACTGAAAGTGTCTAAGACTATTACCAAAAAAGGCTTAACATAAAAACAAATTACAAACATTTTTTTATTTCTTTTTTTTTTCTTAGAAATATTCATGTTAATCTACTACATCAAGAAAAACATCCTGAATCTCATATGTTATTTGAGCTATCTAAATAAGTGGGAGAATCAGAAAAAGCATGATTTACAGCCTAGTTTTTGAGTTTAGCATCTTCCTTTCTTTTTCTGTCTTTGCAAGTGGTGCAAGCTTCTTCCAAAGACCTGGAGACTCAAACAGTTTGTGTAACTAGAGATCTTGGTGAGCCTCAGCCTCACTGCTGCACTCAGACAGCAGCACTTGCCATGAAGTTCTCATGTAAGCAACGTACCCAGATCACTAACCAAGCAGTTGAGTTCATGAGAAGTTCACAATTTATGTGTGCAGTGGGAAGGAGGATATTGATTGTTGGTTTATGTTAGTTATAAACAATTTCTGGGGTCTTGTAAATGAAATGTGTTTGAGAATCTGTTTTATTATTACTGAGAAAAATCCTATCCTCATTATTAGCCTGCAAATCATTGTAGAAAAGTACCCTGGCAAAACTGGCTGAATGAACTTATCCAATTAACCCAAGAATATTTTATTCCTTCGTTGTACTCTGTTATTGCATCTGACAGTTTTGCTTCTCCTCTGATCTAATTAAGGAATTTTGGCAAGCATCACAGTGTTATAAATTCCAAAAATATGAACTAAACCTGTCTTATAGCACTCGCTTCAAATAAAGAGGAGAGATGAACGTTCATTTACTTCTTGAACTGACAGATGAGTTTTCATGAGAAATGTTGACTTCTGCTTTAGCTTGTATATAAATATATATTTATTTATGTATTTATACACACACATATATACACACACTCGTTCATGATCATTTTCTAAATGTTTGCTTTTTTCCTCACAGTTATTTATTTCTTTCTTTTCTGTTTATATTGATGAGGAAAATACTTTATGATGAAAATAAAACCAACTGGCAGATCTGGTTTTCAAGTTCACATGTGTCAGGACAAGATACTTCCAGTCTTCCACTTGGCATATTAGGTATTTATGATTAGGCAGTGTGAAGCTGACCAATTTTTCTCGGTCAGAGGATGGCAGGCATGAGAACTGGAAGTGCAATGTTCATCTCTTCTCCGAGACAATCAGGAAGAGCTGGAAGTTTTAACCTGTTCTGGGGCTGACTTTCTATTCTCACCCTCTGTTTGAATGCTCAGAGATGTCATGGATCTAGAGGTTTTCCTATGATATGAGCACCCAATCCATGCTTTCTAGAAAGAAATCAGATCTGCAGGCTGTCAGATCCCCTAGCTGTTCCTCATACAGACCCATTCCTTCTTTGACTCCTGCAACTCATCCAGAAAATACTGGAAGAGAGCAAGAGCTTGCTTAAAACACCCCTCAAGGTGAGGTGGATTGCTGCCAAGCCACAGCAGGAGCCTCACACATCTGCTCAGGTCCAACCCAGTACTGCAGGCACTGTGGGCACGTCACCCCAATCCCTCCTGGCCCCACATGGCCCTTCCACCTGCCTGAGACTGCAGTGCTCTGGCTTCATGCATCTCACAGCTCTACGGGAATTTTGAAGAGGTGGGACAAAAACATCCACACAGTTGGGATAGAGATATATAGCCAGGTCTTTTACATGTGTGCTGGCCCCAGCTACGTTCTGACACAAGCTGGCATACAGCAGGTCTCTGATGTCTGGCTTTGGCAGAAAACCATGCTCCTTATCTTCTGTTTATCCTGAAATTCATTTGAAACAGAAACCATTATTGTACGTGATACAGCACCAACACATTGTTAAGGCTGTAAGCACTACTTCCATTTTAAGTACTTAATTGTTACTGCCATCTAGAAGTATATTAATAAACTGCTGACTGAAGCTGTTAGTAACTGCTATTGTAAAATACTGACTATGAATATTTTTAGGTTTCCTCTCCAATTCTTTGATTTCAGCTAACATGCAGACACTCGAGTTACTCCACTTCTTGTGTCTGGCTGGATAAATCAGCACCTAAAAAAAGAATTAGCTAGAGATTACAGCTACATGGGGAACACGCCCCTTGTTTTCCTGTGTTGCAGCCCCTAAAACACTACAAGGCAAGGCTGATCTGCCATGCTGCATTTGGGAAAGCAGCTGGTATGTGAGCCATGCAGTTGGACAGACTCTAGTATTAGCACAGAGCCTCCTCACGTTTTAGAGATATCTTTCACTAAGGGAAAGCCTATGATCTCTGTAGTGAGTATATCTAACAAGCTACCACTTCTCCATGGAAATGTTTCTGTGATTTTGACACAGAAAGGGGCCTTCCCTCAGAGACTCAGTGTTTTAGTGGAGACGTTCAGCTTTCATCAGTCCCTTTAAAACAATGAAGAAGCTGGTGAAAAGTCACATCTCCTGCCACAAGAGAAAAGTTATGAAGAAGAATACATATATTTTTGTTAAGTGCTGCCTAGTACCGGCGGTGTTCATGAGAATGGACTGTGCTAATGTGTGATAATGAACAATATTTTTTATATTGTCTGCAGTGTGGAGGAAACGTTCCATGATTTCTCAGAGTGATGCCAGCTTCTAATTAGTAGTGACCTCAGAGAAAAGCTCCAGAAGTTTGCCACCAAAAAAAATAAACATTGTAAATTGACATATTCTAAAGCATTTAGTATTGCTTCAGCACGGCTCTCTTACAAGGTTTATGGGGCTTTTACCAATGATTTCAGTGGAAGAAGGTTAAGGTCAACAGCAAAGGTTAAAAGAATACAATTATAAGTTAGTTTTCAGAAAGACATTCTTTGTTTCTAAGCAAGAAATGAGGATGACTTCAAGCACATCTGCACAAGCTGACTTTTCTAATCAGTGCATTCTTTTAGAAGGCTATTTCCTTTTTAAAAATAATCCACTCAATCATAAGGAACTATTTACTTTTTAATACTTTTTTTTTTTTTCTAAAACGTCTCCAATTATCTATATTCTGAGCAAGTAAAATAAATTGATTTTTAGGGCTGAGATGTTCTCATTGTTGGTATAAAAATACACATCTCAGGTTTACTGCTTCTTGGAATACCCACATCTCTAATCAGTGTTTGAGATGCTTCATCCTAGTGCTTTGGAAGCAACTTATTTTTATGTCTGAAAAGATAATCAGATATTTAACTTGAAGTGAAAAAATAGAGAACAGAGATTAGGTTATGGAAACCTTTTCTCCTTCTGCTTTCATCTGAAGTTTACTATACCTACTAGTGAGCTTTCCTGTATTTTAAAATAGTTTCTAACTTAAAATTACAGATTCTTTGCCATTACACCTTTAATTCTGGTTAGAAGTAAGAGTTACAATTTGTAGGCTAGGGGTAGATTAACAGAAATCGCTAGACTCTGCTGGTTTACCTGGAGCAAGACTGAGCTAGAGGACAATAACATAGTCTGAACAGCTACACACTTTGTTCTCATAGCTTCCAGTGTCAGACAGAAGAGCTGTGTGTTGGTGGAAAGTGAAGCACAGCATCAAGACAATGGTGAAAGCTTTCACACAAGACGTGTCAGCCATACACTGGGCACAAGAGGCTGGGAAGTGACAAGGGAAAGTCTCAGTCATTGCAGCAAGTAGCAATCATGCTGCATATGTCCCAGCACTCAGAGCAGACTGGCTACATGAGGTGTTTCAGAGCAGCTGTATCCAGGCAAGACAGCAGATTGCACACGGTTTGAGATCCACACCCAAAACACAGGGGGTTAAGTTGTAGTGAAGAGAGCAAGCTACTTTGGAGAAGTAGCTTTTGACTGGGAGATGTCATACCCACCCAGTGCTCCTGCAAGCACGAGGTTTGGTCCTGCATCACATGTAGGTAGGATTCATCTCTTCTAATTTTAATCACCTCTACTCTAAGTATCAACTTCAAGCCAAACACCAAGGCTTCTCCAGTTATCAACAGAAAGAGGTATGCTCCCACAGAAAGTCCTTCATCTGTCCTGGGAAAGGTGTTTGAGACAAGTGTGATAGATGGCTTCCTGGAAGTGCCTATCGCATTAGATAAGGCAAGTAAGAGAGATCGTGCTCACAAAGGCCCCAGCCAGCAACGGCTGTCTCTTACTCTTTAACTGGGCCAGTACAGCTGTTCTGGGAGACCTACATTGATTACTTTTGGTTCAATACTGCTTACCGTTTTAAGACACATTTAAAGAATCTTTTCTAAATATGTCATTGTTTTTTGGAAACTTTCTTTCCAAACAAAACTCATGATCATGGAGCAAAACATTTATAGATGGATAAATACACAAACTGTTCAATTTAAAGCTGTATAAATCATCTTGGCTTCATTTAAGTTTATTCCATCTGCTTTTATCATCTGTTGTTGCAATAATTTATAATTCCCTCATAATATTAAAATGTCATTGAATCAAAAAAAAAAAAAAAGGAAGCACATCTATGGACCTCTAGTAGCTAATGGCATTGCATTCAGTAAGTGAAGCAAGTCATATAATTAATCATATTTCATCACCATAGATGCTTGTAATTGTGTAATTAATGTGTATTTGCATAATCACATAATGAAATCTGTATGATTCATGCTTTATGATAATCTGAATGCACAAATTTCCATCTCAGAATTGTAACCACTTGCAAAGCTGTTATTGTCATTGCTTTTCCCTCACTGAAGCAATATGAAGACCTAGTGAATAGAGAATAGAGTGGTCTTGATATCTCAGGCTCCTTATGTGGCTTATCCATAGAAATTGCCTTCTGTGCTTACTAGATATTTACAAAGGAGTTTCTAAAGATCAATAATTTATCAAGTATTTGAGTGGACAAACCTATTATTTATATTGGGAAAATATACAATGTAATTTCAGAGAGTTTCCCTATTTTTTATTAACTGGATTCTCTGTTTTAAATCTTTTTTAATAATTGAAGAGAGGAACTGCTTTTTAGATCAAGTTTATGGAAAAGGAATGCATTTACTTTGCGTCTACAGGTTTCTGTTCCACTTGGTAAAAATGATTTTTCATTAACGTACTGAGAGCTTTTTATTGAATTTAACATTCAATTCACAGTGTTTAATTACATCTAATTCCAGACAAGATGAGCCAATCTGGGTAGTATTTAGATAAATGTAACCACCTTAAAATACTTTTTTTTTTTTTTCCCAAGATATCATTTGTCAGGATTCAACCTGGAAAATATATTTTTAAAGCAATATTTAGAAGCAAGAAAACATGATAAGCTTTTAGAGACATTTTATATAGCTGTAAACATATGTGTTTACAAATAATCCAAGTTGCTAAGTATAATAATAATAATAATAATAACAATAATAATAATAATAATAAAGTGGTATAAATAAATATTATAGTCTTTATTCCTCCACAATTTAGGCCAAGCAAAGGTCTATGGAGAAAATATCTCTCAGCATTTTGCCAAGACTGAGAGCACGTAGCAATGACAGATCTCTTCTAAATTGCACAGGGAAGTACACAAAGTCAGAGCTGGACTCAGGTGTTAACACTGGTTTCTCTGTGACCCCTCTGCAACTGGCTCCAAAGTTCATGAACTGCAGCAGGAGATTTATAATGACAACTGGGAAACACACAGGTTGGCCCTGTTACCTTATGGCTTTGAACATCAATTTCAATCTTACTTACTCTGCTTTTAAAGGTCTTTTGAGTTTTGGTTTACACAATGCTCTGAATTTTTGGGTTCTTGGCATCCAGAGGCTTTATTTTCAATCTCATAGGTGATCCAGGCCACTGGTTTTTATACCTGGTCTTTGCTGAGTCCGTGGTGCAAAAGCAGAAGACAGGAATTTTTGAGAGGGGGCTGCACACTGCCAGTGTGACAGCAATGGGGACAGTGCGACAGCCCTTTAGCTGTGCTTAACACCAACAAGGGACAAAACCAAGGAGCAGCAAAAGGTTGTAACAGTGATTTGAGAGATTTAGATTCAAGGTATTAAAACTCTTTGCTCATTCACGATGAATATTTTGCATCTCTTCACAGAGGTGTTGTCCAAATAGAATTCATATTTTAAATACTGTTTTTAAATCCAACGTAATGAACGATAATTAGAAGAACAGCAAAATCAGAACTTCCCCATTCTCCTGTACACTACTCAATTATTACATTTGATTTCAGTCCTGCTAGCCACTGCAGTCAGATTCACTTTTGTTTACTCTGTCACTCCATCCTGACTTCCTGACATTTGTGCAATATTAACTTATAAAATTTATTTCTTCTCATCAAGTTCCTGAAAAGACTACTCCTAAAGTCAATGGAATGATACCACCTGACTTCAGGAGCAGCTGTTCCAGATCCTAACTTCAGTCAAGCCAAACCTGAATTATGGAGTTAGGCAAAAATTCTAATTGTTGCATTTTGACACACTTTTCATTTTTAATCCAATGTTACGTTACATAGCTAAAATATAAATATTTTTTTTTAGTACAAGTTGTGAGACCTTTACTAAAAATAGAACAAGATTGCAAAACTTTGAGAAGGCAATGCTCAAAAGTATTTGGGAATAAAGTAGAGATAAATTTATGTGCATACTTATATATATATTCTGCATCACAGGTGTTCTGTTCCCCTCTTTTTCTTTTTCTGGATGTTCTCTCTCCAGGCTGTTAGTGGGTCACTTCTTAGCAAAATAAAATAAAAAAAAAACAAACAGCAGACATCAAGTCCCTCAACAAAAAGTCAGTTGACTGAACAACTGAAGATTCTGGGGGACTTAATACACAAATCTGTCAAGACCTGTACTCATAGCCTAGCAAAGATTCATCTTTCTTTGGCACCTTTTTTGATAAGCTACCAGACCTACATTTATTTAACCCCGACACAGTCACAGTTGGAAGCCCATTTTACACACAAAGAAATTAGTCAAGCAATAACTCTGCTAAAACTCAAAAAGCCTCAAGCTCAGATGGGTATGACTGATTTTTGTATAGCATCCAGCCTTCCTCTCAAAATACCATTCAATACTCAAACTCCTATCCTTTCAGTTCCATCTCTCATAACATCTTTTATATAAGGCAAAGCAAAACATATTTTGTAACAAATAATAATACCTATCATTTCTCATCTGTAGATGTGAAAGCAATTTATAAAGCAGATAAGTATTGTCCTCCATTACTCTGTGATAAATCTGGGGGCAGCTGGCATCATGAGCTCTTAAAGAAATTAGATGCCTGTGGGTGAGAGATTATTATAGATTATTATAGATTAACAACAGGTTAACAGGTAGTAAACAAAGAGAAGGAATAAATGGGTAGGCTTTACATTGGAGGGAAGTCATAGATCACAGGGATCTTTGTTGGATGTTTTATGCTCGGTGTATACAGAAATGAAAAAGGCTGGGGAATGAGGAGATTAATGATGATGCCAAATTATTCAGGGTAATAGAAATAAAAACTGATTTCAAAGAGCTGGGGAGAAATGTCATGGTATAAAGCAGTCAATAGAATGATATAAGAAATCCTATGTAATAAATGTGAAGTGATGCACAAGGGGAAAAAAAAATCCATGATGGTACGTTCTAAACTATTTCCATTCAGGAGAAAGAACTTTTGCTTACAATAACAGATCTTTTCAAACATCAGGACAATTCTCAATAATAGACAAAAATCTCAATGCATATCAGAGGAATTACTGAGAAAATGATTGAAAACAAAGAATAAAAATTAAAATTCTTAAGCCATAACTTATGCCAATGTTGCTATTGTATTTTGAAATGTGTTGTAGAACTGGTCCTGTTCAACTCAAGCAGGATATAGTGATACTAGGAATAGTTCAGAGGGGAGAAAGAAGGTCAAAGGTTTGGAACATTTCTTTATAAGCAATGAAGGGAGCTCTGTCAGGAATCTACAAAATTACAAATGATATGTGTAAGTGGAGAAGAAGTGGAGTGGTTGCTCATTGTTTCTTGTTATCTCAAACAAATGGCTGAATCAAATGAAGTTGAGAGATGATATGTTCAAAATAATCAACAGGAGGCTTTTTTTTTTTTTTTTTTTTTTTTTAAACACAGCTGCTGTTTAAACAGTGTAAGTCCTTGTTGCAGGATGTGATATCACAGAGGGGACTTCATAAATTCATATAAGAAAGGAAGAAAGGAAGAAAGGAAGGAAGGGTGGAAGGAAGGGTGGAAGGAAGAAAAGAAAGAAAGAAAGAAAGAAAGAAAAAGAAAGAAAGAAAAAGAAAGAAAGAAAGAAAGAAAGAAAGAAAAGAAAGAAAAGAAAGAAAAAAGAAAGAAAGAAAGAAAAAGGAGAAAAGGGAGAAAGAAAAAAAAGACAAAAGAAAAACGAGAACAAAAAGAAAAATGAGGTAAAGAAAAAGAACAAATAAACCCTAAGCAGTTCTAGACTGTAGTGAAGGATGCATTTCTTCTTCACCCACTTTGGAGCACTGACAGACAGCTTCAATGTGTTCTCTTCCCTCCTTCCCCCCCAATATGGTGATTGAACCTTCTCCTCAGCTTTCTGAGAGTAAAATTCCTCAAAAAGGGGAATCCTAAGTTTCTCTGCCTTTTATCATCCATTTTTTTTTTTTTGTAACTGCTTTATTCACTAAACATTTACCTTTGATAATGTTTAATTTTCTTACAACCCTTTATCACCTGTGGCTAGAATACTGCACAAGTCCTTTCATTCTCTTGCTCTTTGAACTTGGATTTCTTTCTCCAGCCCTCTTTTTATGTAAACAAAGCCTCTAACCGTCAGATTGTAGAAATGATGCTGTACAAATAAAGCATACAGGGTTGTTCAGTGCAGAAACATGACTGTATCTTCAAAGATGTTGTAACAACGTATATGATACATAATAAGAATTCACTAAAAGGACATCTTACCAAAACCACAGTTGATAGCTTTTAATTAGTTTTTCACTAATTGAGAAAAAATTAAGGAAGGAATTCTTGACTATGAGGGTGGTGAGGCACTGGAAAAGGCTGCCCAGAGATGATGTGGATGCCCCATTCCTGGAGGTGGCCAAAGCCAGGCTGGATGGGGCTTTGGGCAACCTGGTCTGGTGGGAGGTGTCCCTGCCCATGGCAGAGGGTTGGAACTTTAAGGTCCCATCCAACCCAAACTGCTCTGTGGTTCTATGATTCCAAGCACATATGAAATGATAATAATACAGTTGACGGGTCTGATAATACCCATTCTGTCTTGATACTTGCTTAATTTTAAGGACTTCAAGAATGCCACTTAAAATAGACATATGAAGACATAGCAAACAAAGTGAGCTGGACTGCTTGTGCCAGAGACGTGAGCTGTAATTCTCCTGTCTTCTGGTACTTTTCCAGTATCCCATTTCAGGTGAAGCTTACGTCTTCTTCTCAATTTTATAAGGCCTTATTTTCCATTAAAAATAAATAAATAAATAAATAAATTAAAGACCCAGGCTGTGTTTTCTTTTTTCTCTCTCTCTCTCTCTCTCTCTCTCTTTTTTTTTTTTTTTCTCCTCTCTTTGATGGCACTTGCACAGTCAGCCTGTGTGTAACTTAGCTGTTTTTGTCCATGAGAAATGTGCTGGTTATGGTAAAGTACCTGATTTATGTCTGTATTCAAGCACTATTTTTACCAGATGACGTAAACTTCAAAATGATTACAGGGCAAAATGACCCCAGCAGTTAATGGTACCTAGAATGACTGTAGGCACAATGAAGGAAGGCAGAGCAAAAAATTGGATGTGAAAACACATCTCATTCTATATTTTAGTTAAGGAGAATCTATTTTTCCTTTTAATATTTTTTAACCCTTCTATGTTATTCTAGGCACTTCTAACTTTACTGCAAACACTTTAGTAACAAGTTCTCTTAGCTGTTCCCCCATCCAATCCCTCAAGATCAGGATAAAGATCAAGATCAAGATCTGTTCTTACATTCTTGATATACTCCTTTGAGTATATTCAAGGCCATCATAATCTCCACATCACTATTTTGTCCAGTCTATCTCTTCCAGAAATACCTTACTTTAATAAGGAGTTTAGTGTCTCATGCTAGCAAAATTGCTGTGTATAAAGGATTTTTCAGGATTAGCTTCTTCAACTGGAAAGTTCTTATCTATGGAATGTGCCTAGCCGCTTTGGGAAGCAGCAATACATTTCTGGTTCAATATACTGCAGTCATTTTTAAAACAAAAAAGAGGAATTACAGCACAGCTGTGAACATATGAAAATGCTAGAATTTCCTCTACCACTGCAAATTATATATATATGTATATATATATATATGTATATATACATACATTTTTTTCCATTGTTGTACTGCAAGGATACACATTCCTTTTGCTGACAGGAAAAAGCCTTTCATATGTTCCCTGGGTACAATGCAGACTACACATTGGGTGAGTAAGATAGGAAAGAATCATAAATTATTGCAAATAAAGAGATTTATGAAACAGGTTTTAATGAGGTGTCAGACTGTTCCTAATTAAAAGCACAGATCTCCTAGGTACTGTCTGATGATGACACTCATCTTTACTAGTTGCAGCAACAACATGCAAAATGCTTCAGAGGTAGTTTGTTGTACAATACAAAGTACTCATAGCCAGTAACATCTGCTTCATCCTCTCCTTAGTTACATCGATGTGGTCTAGGCTTCAGCATTAATCCAATGGAGTTAAACATGTGTCAGAGAAAGAAAGCAAAATAGGGTTTGTTAAATTAGACTTTGAATACAGCCACAACCAAACAGGGAGATTAAGGCAAAATTCAGACTGAGCTTTCAAACTGAAAGCAGGATTGGAGCCAGACAACATCCGTTCAAGCAGACACAAACCACAGATTGTGAATCAAAGCTGCAAAGCTTTCTGAGGGCTGGACTCAAGCTTGTGCTGAGGTCCACCCACCTGAGGAACATAAAGGGACCTTGAAGCAGCCCTTAATGTGCAGCAAAGGATTGCCCTAGAATGGAAAAATCTGCAGCTGGAATAAAAATGATGTTGCTATCTCTTCATCAGTCCCTCCAGCCCACAACATATAAGAGGCATGTCAAGGACAAAAGGGAGAGCAGGCAGAATATACTGTGCACTGCAGAGCCTTGCCAGCGTAATGGGACTTTTGGATACCAGGCACTAAAGAAGCACAGACGGGTGTTATGATGGAAGTTCTCTCCTTCCCCATATTTCTCCCATTTAAGAAATACCTCGGCTTCCAAAGTGGTCCCTGACACTTGCTGGCAAGAACAGGTTTAAGGGTTTGCAGCAGGAGAAGGAGCAAGCTAGCACGTCACTGGAAATCTCAAGGGTTAAATAGCAGAGGTTTATAGTTGTTAAAAACAACTTGTAACCTTGTGGAAATCTTTCACTATATAAAAGCCAGTCTCATTTTTGTTTCTGTTATGGCTGTAATCCAGCTGATTGTTTAGACAAATTAATGAGTCTGCTGCTAGCTAAAAGTGAGGTTCCCAGTGAAGTCAGTTTGGCTGCAGCTGGCCTGGCAGTGGGGTCAGGCTGGGTTGGCCAATTTTGCTGTGTAGAGTCAATTGGGAGCTCATTCTTCATTCCCCTGAGAGCACGTCGAGGTCAAATGGCAGCACAAAGGCCTTGGTTTATTAACACTGAGCTTATTTGTTTCCAGGTCTCCCGGCAGGACAGACTGGATTCGGATCAAGTATGAGTCTCTGATTGTATTTCTGTCAAATTAACCATAACACATTACGGTGTTTATGTCAGCTGGTTGCATAAAGATGGATGATGCCTGATATGGCATGAAATTAGATATATTTAGATAAAAGATATTGGCCCACCATAAATCCCCAGGTTAAAGACATCTTCCAAGAATCTTTGAGCTCATTTAAAGGGGGAGAAATTTATTTTATCACCATGACTGAGGTGAATATGTTCAGGCTGTGTGTGTAAGCACCCTGAAACTAGATATACCATCTCTACGAACCACAGGGTAGGTATAACTAGGGCTGACTGATGGCACATCAGATAAAAGGTCCCTTCCCACCTAGACCGGCCCATTGTGCATTGTAATGGGTCACAAGGATCATACATGCATCTCAGTGTATATGACAACATTAACCTCCCTCCAGCAGCAAAGCCAATTAAAATGCATCCTCCTTTTGATGCCTGATTCCTGAACACTGCTCCTAAGCCACTCTACTCCCTCAGTCTTGCTGGTGCCGCCACATGAGTGCAGCACGGTAACTGGGATCGCTGAAATGTCTGGGACAGAATAAAAGTCTATTTTGTCAGTGATGCAGCACAAAAACTGCCATTATCACCTAAAGGAGGCAGCAAAATCTGTAGTAGAATAAGAATGATTAGCCAGGCCAGGTGAGGGTGAAAATGCCTTAGACTGGTTTTGCCTCAAAAGAAAATTTATTTTTGAACTGTTCCCTGAGGCAATCAAGTGCAGCCAAACCTGCTTTGTCTCACTGCCCTTTAAAAATAGCCACGCTCTTTTCAAGATCTTGCAAAAAATTAGTAGGTGAGTAGCCAGAGTCACAGATTCTGATGATACAGTTATGTTGTTTTAGTGTGCAGAAACACTGAGGTACATGAAGATAGTATACCCAGATGCTGCTATTGAGGGCTTTTGGTTACACTGAGTAGGCAAAATAGACATAGAGGCAGATAAATAGATTCGCAAGTCCATAAGCAAATGATGAGCCTAGGATAAAGTTTGATTTGCTTGGTCTGAGACTTCTGTGTGCATTTTGCTTCTTTGTTTATTTCCCTTCAAGGATCTAGCTCTATTTCTGTGAATAATTTAGAAGGAAGTCAGGGTAGAGTACAATATTTTAGCAAAAATTATTGTGATAAACCTTACAAGGGGTCCACTACACCTGAAATTAACTGTAAGGCATTACACCTCCAGAAGGAGCTAGTTTTCAAGACTCCATCTTGACACAGCAGAGAGACAGTCACATCCAGTACATGTCACTGCATGTCACACACTTCTGGGAGACGTAGGAAGAATCTCCCCTGGAGGTGCCTCCATCTCTTCATTGACTGTAGAGGAAGGTGAGTCGAAGAGTTTAGAGTAAGATGCCTAACTTATAAATGGCAAAAGTTAGGAAAGATAAATACTACCCTTCGCACTTCCCCTTTGTCTTCTTTTTATCAAACAAACAAACAAACAAAACCAGTTTCATTGTGACCCTTTTAATGAAAATTCTTTAAATCAGAGCACTGAAACTTGTTAATGATGGATGCTGGTAACTACAGCTATGTCTGCACTCAGCATGCGGCCCTCATTAAATCCCCAGAGCCCTTTCCAGAGCTTTCTCCAGTCCTGAACCATGAGGAAAGTTCATCCAGCTCTGGAGGCCTGCTGTGAACAGGAAAGAGAACTTCAGGGAATAAACCACAGCAGCCATTTGCAATATGTATTTTAATTGAGATGGTTTGCTGTTACGAGAAATGAACGTTCTGAATGGTGTTACTGCCAGAGTTCAGAAGTTAAAACCAGCACTTAATGTGCAGGTTGTTACAGTAAATAACATCTCTTTGTGCTATGTAGAGTCACAGGCCTGTAGCTCGCTCAGTAGTGCTGCATTGCTGCTGAAATTCCATTTTCACTGAAAACACCTCTTTCGACCAGTTAATTTCTCATTAAAAACTGCCTTCTGATGGACATTTATTGTGGTGGTTCTCAATTTATTGCTTTGATTTTGAGAAGAAAATATCTTCTTTTGACTTTTAAAAGATTGTTACTTTTATTTGATAGCTATTGCTTCTTGTACTTCTTGTTTTCTTAACCAAAAATGTTTTTGTAGGCACAATATATTCTAAATTCAGAAAATGTTTCCAAGAAGTGGAAACAGTAAGAATAATAATAAAAAATCTCTCTCTCTCTCTTTTTTTTTTTATTTGGTGAATTTCTACGACAAATGGAAGAAAATTCATATTTAAGACAGTTTTAAGATCTGCAATTAATAAAAAGAACAGAGAAATAGATTATAAAATATTTTCACAGTAAGAATACTAAGATGTCATAAAATATACCCCCTTCCAGAAATTCTTTCCAGTTATATATAAAAATATAATAAATTATAATTATTATGTTCATTATCACTTGAGGTAACTTAAGTATTGACTACAGAAATGGTAAATGTTCACATCCCCAGCTAAGGATATGGAAGGAGAATCATTCTGTTGCTGCCAAGCATGTACCTTCTAGATAACTGGAGCTCTGCTGCCCTTCTCAAAACAACAAGCACCAAATGAGAAAGGAAGTTCCATACCTTAGAAAAAAAAAATAAGGTATGGTGTTTTCTTCAGAAATCTGAATAAATAACCTTTTTGGGATGTGTACACTAGTGCTCTCACTTTTGCTGTAACGTCACATCTTTCAGAATAACGTTATGATTTTCTTTGTTTCCTTCAGTGCTGTGACAATTTTTGTTCCCTCTTGATGTCAATCAACTGAAACTCACTTCAGATTCCATTACAAAATCAATACTGTTAGTAAATTGAGAGAGGTTATAATTTCACTATTTTTCCTCTCCAATGAATATATCAATGACAAATTCTTTCTGTTCAGCACATGTGGGAGATAAAAATTAAAAAGCAGAACTACACGCTGATACACAGGTAGACCGAACACATGTACAGAGCTGTTAGTTACTCTGCTGTCACCAGATTTCACCCAGGACAGATGAAGTGTAGGGATGTGTTCATAGCATCATGCAAGTGTAGATGGGGTGTAACTCCAAGTCTGTATTTTTCTGTCACATTTATAGAATGTCCATCACTGCATTAGTGAAGCACTCACTGCCAGCAGAATTTTAATGCATTTAATGAAACATGGAAATCGATATAAAGAACTTCTGTGAGAATATTTTTCTATCAATAGATTTCTTGAAGATTCCTGGGATGCATAATGTGTCTTGCACTTCTAACGGCTTATTTTGGAAAGTTAAGAGTTACTGAACACATTATGTTCCTGATCTTATCTGCACTGAAAGTATGTCATTGATTCTCATCTGTTATGCTTAATTGGAAGTTCTGAAGTAATTTTCTCCCTCTCTCCCCCAGTACATATTAAGAAAACACAGCTATTTGCATGATAAAGTACAATATGCAATTAAATTTGACTAGTTTAAAGAATTAGTGTAGTTTTAATGTAAATTCAAAGAGCTCTTGCTATGTTGCCTACCATTGTAGAAGTCCAGCAAATTTATTTGCAGAGACAGTTGATTAATTCTCTTCCTAGAGGCTAATTCTGCTCTCAGCACTTCGTTACAATTGCCCATCTAGCAACATCTTTGGACAAAAGAAGAGACTTTCTAATTTGCACAGAGCTGATCCTTTCCAAGGTTGAAAATTGGTTCTGATTTCACAGCAACCCAAGGCAGTCCAGAGTACAAACTGCAGAGACCATTACTTGCACAGGAGAATTTGTATCTGTTACAAGCTGCACCCTGGGCCAAGCTCCAGTAGTTAAGACTTTAGAACAATGTCTGATGACCAGATTAAAGCTTCTGTATATGCCTAGAAACATCTCCTTGTGGTGGTTTAACCCCAAATTCCCACTAAGGCTTCCTATCCCCATATAACATGTTCTTCAAACTGCAATCCCTGAAATCTCCCTCACTATTTACATTCTCCTCCTAGATTGCAGCATGAACCTGATCTAAAACCATTACAAAGATTTTGCTGCTGCTGTTCCCACCTACCTCGGCTTCCCCCCAATCTTTAACATGGACTTCATCTCATTTTCCCTCAATCTGTGCACCCACCAACTGACTTCTTGACTCCAAACAAGAAAAATTTTCTTTTCTCATTTTCTCCCTTCTCCGTTACAGTCACAAGGAAAGTGAAAAAGCTGCAACTCCAAGTGCAGGGCAGAAGAGCTCAGTGCCTGCAGAAAAAGAAAGACGAAAAGCTTGGGCTATGCCAGGCAGTGAGAGAAGAGGTCCTTTTGCATGAAAAAGTTCTGCCTCACTGTCCTTCACAGGAAGATGGGAAAGGCAACACAGGTTGGACCATCTTCCCTGGGGAGAGACCTGAAAGCCTCCAGTCAAAGTGGGAGCCCAGCAGTGCTCGCAGCCCTATACCTCCCACTGATCTCTCAGTAAAACACAGTCGTGTATCTGAGAAGTGAATTGACATCCCTTGGAAGACTTATGTATTTCAGGGCAGCATATCCTTTATCTTAGCAATGGTGCACTGCAAAGGTGATATAAATCCAAATTCAAATTCCGTATCCATAAAACACATGAAGGCAAAAGCTCCATTCCTGCTAACACGAGTTTTGAATGAGTAAAGCCATTATTATTTGGCTAATACAGACACTCATGCAGAGAAATATCAACCCTTCTACTTTGTTCTTTTGTAATACTAGGACTTATAAGACAAATAACATAGTTTTACTGGGAGAAACTCTGTTGATGTTCACTAATTTCCTACCTGTAAAATCGCATTTCTGTGGATTCCTATGTGTAAAGTCTGGTTACTTCTGCTTCTACTAGTATTACCCTGAGAAACTTTATTGCTTACAAGGAGGAAGGTATGAGATAATGTGATTGCATATATAAGGATCGCTTAAAAATTTAGTGGCATTGCTAATTGATCTCATTATTCAATTAATGCTGGAAGGCTTTAGAAATCTAGTTTAATTTCTCTGTTCCCTGGAGTCAAATTGATAGGAATGGGTTTTTATTGCCAAGAACCATCAATATTTACAGACTTGTATATTCACAAACACATCTGAAGGGTTTTAGTCTCAGTATCCTTCTGCTCTATTGTTTGCTCTTTCATCTCCTCTCAGACATGAACAGAATGATTGATGTTTGGTCTGCAGAGACTTAAAATAAAATACATATCACATTCAAGTCTCATTCTGGAAGTTAAATATCATTTTGGCTGTTAAAGTGCCCTTCAACAAAACAATAAAATTCACTTCCTATCCTTATAAGAAACCAAAAATTCCATCACAAATATGCATTAGCTTTGTTGTCTTTCCCGTGTTCCAAGCTCTTTCTGTTTTAAGTAGTACCCATGTGCATGCACACAGCAGTTTCAGTTGTTTCCTTTGTCTTGTCCTTGTGGTTTGTTCACAATATATATTTTAGACTTTTGGAGTGCTCAGCTGCTAAACCTCAAAGCAGACTTGATGAGCAGATCATAAAATAATATCATCTGCACTAAAAGTCAGAATATATGAAGCGTGTTATAAGTAGGTTAGGGTAATGAAGATAAATTACAGGAATACTTGTGTAAATTCTAGATGAGGGGAAAGTAGTTAAGGTGTGACATTGATTGTTGTTATATTATTTGCTTTCATACTTATTTGCAGCCAGGCAAAACTCCCAAAGACTGCTTGAACACAAGGAACTAATGTCTTAATATCCATTGTTCCACATGAGAAGAATCACTCCTATCAACAGGATGAGCAAACTGGTACAGTTTAATAGTTTAGTTGTTTTTCTTTTCACCTGTGATCTCATGGATTGACAATTGCATTTCTGATGTACCTGAGTGAACGGACTTCAGATAGAAGTCAAAACGATGCCTTCTTTTTCTTTCTTTTTTTTTTTTTTTGAAAGCGAGAAGAATTGAGGAATAATACTTCTACTTTGTAAATACAGTGGAAATAATGGTTTCTGTGAGAATCCATTCTGTGAATGAGTCAATGAAAAGAAATGCATACGCATAGAAAAATAAATTGCACTTATTTGAATCCAGCACTACCTGAATCTAGGTTAGAGGAGTTAGGAAAATATTCTAAAAACTGTTTTACAGGTAAGTAGATATGAGTATATGGGTCAGTTCCAATGACCTTGCAGTTACCCCAGGTAAGAGTATGGTCAATTACTATGAAGTAGCTAATGCAAACTACTGACTAACAGCAATTTCTCAGTGCACAGTAAATGTGAGGTAATTTGAAGAAGATCACATAAGACAGATGACCTTGCATATTGAAGTATTAAATACATGAATGACTTTCTACCACACTCCTTTGTCTCAAATGTTTGTAAGCTTATCCATAGTAAGAGCAGGAGAAGAGGAGCATCTTATGAAAAGAATTTGTGCCCAAGCTTTATCAGCTTCTTCTGCTGAAAGTCCTTGATGAGTCAGATGCAACAGAAAAAAATGGAAGAAGCTTCGCTGAGTGGATAAGAAGGCGATGGAATTCAGAGAAAGCCTGCCTCAACAAAGCTTGTTTGTGAGCAAAATAACTGCTTAGACTGTGAGTTCTTTACATCTGCACCTGGCTTACATGCATGTTAAAGATCATCCACAATGAGCTTTCTCTTAGAGCTTCCTCTTGAAATTGGAGAGATCATGTTTTATATTGATGTAACATATCAAAGACCATTCAGATTTCAGTGTATGTATTATTTTATGCTTATTCATGTTAAATTTAGTCTCATAAAATTCTCAATTATAAATTAGTCTCAATTCTCTTTTCACAATTTTTAGACTATCTTTAAGTTCCTCACTGTCTTCCATTCTTTTGATCACCACAAAAGATTTACTTAACTTTGCAAGTCACTTGGTCATATAAGCCTAATAATGACAAAGCTCCATGGCAAAACTATCTTGCACATTTGAGAAGGCTAGAATTTGGCAAGATTTTTTATTGTTCTAAAGAAAACATTTAATGATTTTATTGAGAAAGCCCACATTTAGACAAATAAACAACTATTTAATCAGTGAAAAAATGTTTTAGTATGAGCGAAATCTTCACAAACAATCTTGTTTTGTTTTATTTGGAGACATAGCAGAATTATTTAATCTCTGATAAACTTCAGTTTACCTGTTGTGTTCCACTGTAACTGTTTCAAGGTATCTCACCGACACTAACCAAGTACAAATTCTTGCTATATTTTAAACATTCTGAACAACAATATATTCCAAATGAAAATTCTGTTTTCAAGATTAGTATACAATGTCACCAACCTTTTTGAATGAATGTGTTAAATTTACATTGTCCTAGAGCAGAGCAAATGTCACTGGAGGAGTCAAAACTCCTCCCCGTCAACCAGAAAATGACAGGTTGGGAGGCACCTCTGGAGGTCATCTAGTCAAATCTCCTTGCTCAATGCAGGGTCACCAGGAGCAGGTTGCTCAGGGTTGTGTCCAGTTGTGTGTTGAATACTCTGGGAAACCTGTTCCACCTCTCATTACTCTCATTAGGTACCTTTTTTCCCCCCCTCACAGCCAATTAGAATTTTCCTTGCTGCAGCCTGTGGCCATTGCTTCTCATCCCATCCCTTTGCAACTCTGAGAAGTATATTCTCGATATTAGCCTGCAGAGCTGTCTTTGAATAGTAGCTACTCCCTAGCATTTGAATATTACCTCCAAGTCTGTTAACATCCTTAAAGTTGTGGGGGGTATGCTCTGTCACATTCTCCAGGTCATTAATGGAGTCAACAATCAGTACTGACCCTGGTGTTGATCCCTGAGAGAAGCCAACAGCCAGTAGCTGGCTGTCAGTTGGATTTTGTAGCACTGATAAAAGCCCCATGAACCCAATGGTCCAGTCAATTTCCCACTCAAGTAATCATCCATTTATCTAGTCCATATCTCAGCAGTATGGCTATAGGGATGCTATGAGACATCCGACCTAATGGCCTTGCTAAAGTCTTGTTTCATATTGGCTCTTTGGAGTGGTTTGCTCTTTTTCTCAGTCCATCTTCATGTACATCTTCACATGAATCTCAAGGGTAGATGACAGGACAGTCTGAGCTAGTTTTGAAATGCCTTGTTCATGAACTAATGATGGTACAGCAGGGGAGGATGGAGCTTGGGGCAGACCTTAAGATCCTAGACGTGGTTTGCTTCTTGCTGTGGACTGCATGTTACCTGTCCTATTGTGTGTAGGTTAGTTTTGATTTAATGATTGCAGAGGTTCTTGCAGGTCCCAATGTAAACAAACTTTGTGCAGCTAACGTCTCTTGTTTGTTAGTAGAAAATGACAGTATACATTATTCCTTTCTATTTCTCTTCTTGTGTGTTTACAGAATTAGAAAATAAAAAGGAACTCATCAGAATGCAGGAATTAAGCAGCGTAGAAGTGGGAAAGTAGTGCTGCACCCTATCCCACCAGGAACTAAGCATCCTTAACTTCCACTGATGTGAAGCTGAAGCTGATCAAAAACCCAAAGCTGAAGCTTTATGCTTTCCTATATGCTTTTCCTGTCTCCTTTTATCATGTCACATATTTGGAGACAATGGATTTCCTAATTAATGTTGACAGCTAAATTTAGAATAGTTAATTAGCAGAGTCACCAGCCTCACAGCCTGGGCACTGGTTCAAGGTTTGGAGGACGCTGGTGTAGTTTGATTACAATGTTCTCATCAGGCAATAATGCCTGCTGCTATGGGCAGAAATATGAGAGAGAGATTGATTGTGAGGTGGGCTGTGTACTCTGAGCTGAAAGAGAAGGTGAATGTTGTCAATAAGGTCAATAACCTTCCCATAATGTAGCAATCAGGGAACTGATTCTTGGGCTGTGCAAAATTTCCTTGGTAGACAGTGCGACTTGGGGTGTTAGGTGCTTCTGAAAATCAGATCATTTCAGTTATGTCTCTTGACAGAAAAAAAAAATAAATCCACTCAAACTGCTATATTATGCAATTGGGTGTATAATTTATCTGTATTACATATACAGCATTTTTTTTCTTCCTATTAACAAGCTCAACATTAAAGAAATGAATTCCCCAAGGAGAATAAATTAAAACAAAAACATCCAGAGAAGACAAAACCCATAAAAAGCAGATGGTACCACATATAAAATTACATCAATTTTTATGCATCTATGTAAAAAGGCTGAGATATTCCCAGCTTTGACATAAATTCTACCCTTCAACCCCATTGGGATACCACAACTGTATTAATGACTGCAAAAAATGATTTTCTACTCACCAATCCAAAAGCATTGCACCCACCTCAGCAAAGAGGCTAGGAGAAACTGTGCATACTCATATATAACAGTAAGACTTCAGTAGATCTTATCCCTCTTTGTATCAAATGTAAACTTTTAAATTCCTGATTTTGCTCATGTTTTCTGCCTGTTACCCTAGAATGCTTTTCCAAGTACCTGATTTATATTTGGGAAACAACGGTTCAAGCAGGTTGAGAAAGAACAACACCAGCCAAAGAGGAAAAACCTCTAATGATTACCCTGGATTGCAGTTTACCAATGAACAAGGAGCTCTTGCCTTTCACCTTTCAATTAATTTTTTCAAAAGCCATCTGTCACAGTCTGAACCTTAACCTGGATTCCCTATTTCTCAGTTCAGCGTTTAAATCACAGAAAAATGGAACCTAATTGGCTAGGGCAGAAGAATATATTTTCACACTAAATATATGGACAAAACTATGTGCACATAACCCCAGACCATGTGCACATACCCCAGACTGGATCCCAGGGTGCCCAGAACTGTTTTAGAACTGTTCCCATGTTCAAAATCACATTCCAGTACTTCAAAACCAGCTGCTCATATACCTTGCCAACTATCCAGGTCAAAATTAGTACTGTTAGGCTATATCATAGTGTAATTTTAAAAGCATTTATAATGGAAACCTCCAGTAAATACTCAAGAGAAAGATGCTCATGGGTTTGGAATTAACAGCTAAAGACTTTCTCCCAGAGGTAGTGCTTGTTAAAGAAAATGAACTACAGAATTTAAGCATAAAATTAACAGTATGGAAAATAAAATAGGCACATGGGTCCTGCAAAAGCAGAGAGTTCCTTAAGTGTGAACTCCAAAATCTTACTGAGAAAGATAATTTTCAAGTAACTGGACAGCATGGGGGGTTACATTAACCCCTCTCAGTTGTAAATTGAGTCAGTAATAGCTTTGTAACTGTTAGAATGACAGTATGGCTCAGTTCATCTGGTGTGATTTGTGGACACCGTTAACTTAAAACCAATGAAAAGTAAATTTTCTTTTATTTTTTCCATCTCCCTAGCTGCAGCACTTTGCATATAGTCAGCTTCAGTCATCTCCTCTAAAATAAGATTTTTCTGTTATTACTGTGATTCGAAGTCCAGTGGTACAGCTACATAACTATTTAAGAGTATGACCTAACACAACAGGAGCTGTAGACACATACAGTACAGATAATACTTTTGATTTAGGCCTTTAAAGGACTGGGAAGACCCTCCTGTGTCACCAAACATTTTTTGTTGCTTCCTGTAGTGATGATGCCAGAAACTTAATTTATATTCTTATCAAGTTCTGCTGCACACACGTTATTCCAAATCTCTACATATTCCTTTCTTTCTGTAAATACAGTGCAAACTTGGATCATATTAAAAACTAGTAGGAGAATAATCAGATATTCAACTATTTTTAATAGAAGGAGGAACTGAAAAGTACCTAAGTAGGAATGCTCCACAAAAAAAAAAAAGGAAATATTTGAAATGAAAGTTGACCACAGACATTTAATATTACAGTCTTTCCAAATGACTGCATTTTTCTGCAATCTATGTAGTGTGCTAAATCCTGGAGTTTTATTTAGTTTTGATTCAAGTGTACACACTGAATGCAGACAAAAAGCTGATCATTTGCCCACAAAAATTCCCCCCCCATCATATATTACATGTGAAAACAGGAGTACATTTTCACATGCCTAGTTGCACATCTGACCTTTTGAAAACTAGTCCTTAAACAATTTGCCCAAGGACACAAAATGAATCAGTCAATCATGTAAATTATAATTTACTGCCATTTTCCATTTTGGTCATTTCAGCTTTTTTTGCATGCAATACTGAAGTCATAGTACAATAACAGCAACCTAACATTATGTTAGATTAGCATACACCTAATTTTATTTTATGTCATCTGTCACCCATCTGCAAGGTTTTAATGTCTTATTCTCATCACTTTTAAAACAGAAAACTTACATCTCTTTCTATAATGTAATTATAGCTCCCTTATCATTCCCTACAGTATAATGTCAAGGGGAATTTTCTTCTGCTTCATGTACAATTTCATTTCCTTTTTGATTGGCATCGTGTAGTATTGTGTTTGTCAGGAATCTCCACATTTACATTTTTATACCTACATGTATTTTCAAGATGAAGAAAATTAAAAATCAGCAAACTGATTAACACAAATATTATTTGACTGGGAGATCTTTAGGTCTCTTGACTCTGTCTTTCTATATGCGGCTATTGTATCTTTCTGACCTCAGAAAACAAACAAAAACCCCATGACCCCAGTTGTCTCCTGGCCATGCACATGATGAATTAGATTTGTCTCACTTTCTTTTTTTGCATTGGCTGAGTGAACCAGAATCCAGCACCACATCTCAGATAGGCTTGATAAGTCGTCCTTATATTAAGGTTTTGGCCTGAGTTAATCTATATACAGAGGGCAAAATTCAAAGCATAGAGAGCTAAGATTTGTTAAATTCAATAGTGTTTCACATTCAGTGCAAAATGATGCATCTTGTATTGCTGCAAAACTGAAACAACATTGGGGAGATCAATCTTAGACACCATGTTTTTCCCCAAAAAAGCCATTTGATTGCCTTTGCCTGTAAATGGAAGCTTTGAAGAGTGAAAGATATTTCTTTCAAAGGGCATTAGGGATCATTTTCTTTCCAGCTCAGTTCTAGAGCTTCTTATGATTATATTCATCATCATGATAAGGTGAAGCTTGAATTGTTATTGGTGGAATATGATATGTAATTTTTTCTATGTATTTTTGTACTAAAAGAAGTGAAAAAATATTTTGGAAAGTCTAAAACTGTTCTATTTACAAAGAGATTGAGATATGTTGTGGGAAAAATAAATGCTCTCATTGATCCATACAACCATACCTAATGGCATAGAGGTCATCTGTGGATAAAGACCAGGTTAGGTGTACAGTTTTAAAATGCTCCATCAAAATAGTAAGGACCAAATCTTAAACCTACTGAAGGAGGTGAAAAAATCCAACTGCCCTTAAGTGACCTTTAAAATATAATAGAACAACTGAACTATAACTACTAGTATAGAATAACTGAATAGTATAGAATAATTAATAGACTATTAGAATAACTGAAAACTATATTTCACAGGGCTGTGTGGATTTCCTTCTAACTTGGCATGAGTAGTGGTATGCAGTGATCCGAAAAGGCCATTTCCATAAATGTGTTTCACTGTTGGTTGGGACAGCCCTTACTTTCAGATGTACCTTTCCTTTCAGATTTACCATAGCTAAGATCTCAGGCTCCTGATGTAGAACAAGGCAATGTCATATGCTGACATGCTTACAAAATTACATCATCATAAATTATTTCTAAGATAGCAAAAACCAGTGATGGGTTCCCAGGGGTGGCTTAAATTTTGTGTCTTTCAAATGTTCTGTAGAGGCCTGGATCTCTTTTCTGGCTCCGTGGGCAGAAAAGTTGATGGGAGGACAAGTGGTATCATGACAGAGTGTTTAAAGCCCAGTTCATGAATCATGAGTCTGATACCTCATTTCTTAATGTTACTCTTTCAACTGAAGCGATTATGTCCCATGAGGATCATAGCTTGAGACAGTCAGAAAACTGTAGAGAAAACATAGAGAACATCCCAGAGTCAGGAGTGACAGGAATAGGAATTAGCAGAGTCAGTATTTTAAGAATATGCCTTTTGACTAAAGGCACCTAATTTGACAGACAACTAAGTATTTGGCTGGAACATAGTCAAGAGTACTTCAGGGCAGAAAAAGACTCTCTTTCAGTGACACCCTTAAAGATATTATTTTTATCATCATACACTCTTTCAATATCCCATGGTTATTATTGTTATTTATGTTTTACTTCAGTAGTCTGGTTTCAGAGCAGGGATCTTCTGTGTGTCATTTAAAAATGCAAGCATAGAAGAAAAGCATTAAAATGTTAAAGACAAGAACAATCTACCAACAGACTCTCTAGCTGAAGCAAGACCAATTCACTTTTATGTCATATCTTGATGCTAAGCTAAATGCTAGTTTTTGAGTCAACAAAGAAATCTGAGATCTGTTTATAACCCTGAGAAAATGGAAGGAAAGAACAGTATCATTGTCTACAGCCCCATAAAAATTTGTTGTAATTAAGGTAAGTTCTGTTTCATTGACATACCTGCTGGGTTTTCCATTTTATGTTGTTTGCTTGTTAGAGGAGACACTAGATTTGAATAGAATACCTACAGCTGGTAACAGAGAAGAAAGAGAGAGAACCGATTTTTACTAGTAAAAATGCAAATCATTGAACTAAATAATTAAAGCAGTGCAGACTGATTTCTTAGTCCAGAACCTCAGCTTTTATATCTTGTGCAAAACAACCAAAGCAACCCAACACCCATCCAACTTTCGTTTTGGAAATAAAAACATATGTTAATTGCAGGTTGCAAATTTTATAAATGGATGAAATATTGGTATAGTCATGTGGAAAAAAAATACTGATAACCTGTAATTAAAAATGTGATTTGTTTTCTAGAACCTAAATAAAAATTACATACATAATGAAACAATTTAAGTTCCTGAGGTCAAATTTATAGTGTGGTGGGTGTGTGCATTTGCATGCAACTGTTAATTAAAAATTTGCCTTACTGAGGATAAAACGGTATAGATTATTTTTAAAATAAAAAGCAATTAATACAAGGGAAAAAATAGAAGAGATCTTATTTATTATAAGATCTTATCTTATTATCTATATTATCTATTAAGATCTTATCTTATTATTATTCTTCTATGGATGACATTAATAACAAGACGTTTTCTTTTAAAATGATGATGCTGGAAATAGTAATTTAAGAAAGAGCACGTCATTTTCATGTACATTAAAATACAAAATTATTCAACAGCTCCTGTTCAAACCTGTTAAAGTGGCAATGTGGCAGCAGTGTAATCCATGTTCCAAAAGCTAATTACATTGACCCTGGAATTTCCCCAAAGGCAGAGAACTTCTGTGTTACTTAATATTGCTGCTGTCAGCCTTTACCACATCTACACACACATGGTTCCATGTGTGTTTTGGCTAGATAACAACGGGTTGTTGTATCAGTAGGCATTTATCTGTTGATCACTGTGTAAAGGATCCTTGCAATGATGATCAACTAGCATAGGCTTTTGGCTCTTCTTTGTGAATGCAACTGAACCAAGCCTGCACGTCTCAATAGTGAGAGCATGCACAGGCTACCCTGTACCTTATTCTTACTTTGCCTGATCTCAAGATTGCGACCAAAGAGTAAAAATGTCATTCATGACATGCAATGCAATAGCCCCACTGTTAGAAAGGAGAAGCAGATCATAAACTTCTCATCTGGGGATACCTGGTCAGCACAGGTCTTCAAAGGATCAGGACTGAATTCTTTGCTCAATATATCCCTTGCAAGTGCCAGAGACAGGACATTGGTAATTCCTAATGTTGGTAGAGAAAATCTGGAAAATGATCTTTTGGCCTCGTGACTCCATTATTTAGCTGTGCGGGAGATGTGCTGGTCCTGTTCAATTAAACAAGCTGTGAGAACTGGGACATTATGCTATCACTGGGACATTAGCTAGTATTTTCTCCATAGAATAATAGAGTCATTTAGGTTGGAAAAGACCTCCAAAATCATCAAGTCCAGCTGTTAAATTTGCACTGCCAAGTCTACCACTAAACCATGTCCCTACGCACATTGACGTCTTTTGAATACCTCCAGGGATGGTGACTCAAGTACTTCCCTGGACAGGCTGTTCCAATGCCTCACAACTCTTTCAATGAAGAAATTTTTCCTAATACCCAACCTAAACCTCCCCTAGTGCGACTTGAGGCCACTTTCTCTTCTATCACTTGTTGCTTGAGAGAATGTAACATGAGCTATGTAGCAGAGCTTTCAGTTTCAGTGCCAGACAGGTTCTTCTTCTCCTTATGATTCTTTGCATTCCTTCTTTACTGCTTGCCATGTTTAGCAAGGATGCAGAAACCACACATAAGAGAGCAGGGTGAGGATACCTGAAAGTCCAGCCCTTGTGCTGAGATCTAGAAATTTCTCTTCCTCTTTCCTCACTTTTTCTCAATGTTCTGCTTTCTTTCCTCAAACCGAAAAGTTCTTATTCCTGATTAAGTGGTGTTTTGGTTTAATGCAGAAAGCAGCTAAGCTGCACACAGCCATTTGCTCAATCCTTCCTCCCCCACCCCTTGTGGGATGGGGAAGAGAATCAAAAAAAAAAAAAAAAAAAAAAAGGTAGAGCTTGTGGGTTGAGATAAAGACAGTTTAACAGAACTAAAAAGAAAGGGAAAATAAAAATGAGCACATTAATAATAATGATAAACATATATATACAACACAAGTGGTGCACTATGCAATTGCTCACCACCCGCCGACAAAAGACAAGCCTGTCTCTGAACAGTAGCCAGACTCTCCCTGGCCAGCTCCCACAGTTTTATCATTCAGCATGGTGCTATGTGGTTTGGGACATCCCTTTGGCCAGTTTGGGTCAGCTGTCCTGGTTCTGTCCTCTCCCATCTCCTTGTGCACCCTCCACTTCCTTGCTGGGAGGGCGGTATGAGAAGCTGAAAAGTCCTGGACTAAATGTAAGTTCTGCTCTACAACAACTAAAACATCAACATTACTAGTGTTATCAGCATTATTTTTTTTCCAAATCCTAAACTCAGCACATACCAGCCCCTATGAAGAAAATTGACTCTATCCCAGTCAAATCCAGGACAAGTGGGGCAAACCCCTCTTGTTCTATGGCCCTTATTACTCTCTTCTTGGGGCTGAGTTGCCTATAATCCAAGGCCAGGTCTGATTCAGCACACCTGCATAATCTTGGCTCATACTCCTATGCAGACTGCTAGGTAAAGAGAGAGCTGAGAGAAAGCACGTAGGCTGGAGCAATGTAAGATAAGAAAGGTAAAACTGCAGATAGAAGTAAGATTGTTGAGATGGGGGTAGGCAACAGTTCAAGGATTCAAAAGGAAAAATGTTGACATGAAAAGGTACAAAATTCTAACAGAGAAAGCAAGGAATAGGAAACTGCCCGCTCAGCAACCTCAAGGGTCAACCCACTCAAAGGAGCAGTGAAGACCAACCCTTCCTTGTCTGTCTGACAACTGCTTGTCCAGCAAAGACTCTTTGGGTGTGGTGAGCATATTAATGACTAATCTAGTAGTCCTCATCAGTGCTGGCTATTTATTTCGTGTATTATAAAACAAATAACTGAGGATTCTCTTCACACATAGTAAGAGTTGACTGATCAAACCTAGAAGGGCAAAGGAAGAGGTTTACCTCCAGCTTTATCTTCATGTTTCCATGTAGCTCCCTTGCCGGAGCTACTTATTTGTCAAAAGCCTAATTTTCTTCTGCAACCATGGACTGTCCATTCAGGTCTGAGCAATAGGCTTTGACTCTTTGGTTGCACTGAAGGAGAAATAAGGTATCGTTCCACCTTCTTAGCCCCTTGACCAGACTCTTCCCTTGTTTTCATGAATTTAAGGCATGATTATGGTTTAGGGACAGCTTTTTGATAACCAGGGTAATAGTACCAAAACTGAGAAGAAAGAGATGAAATAATGTTTTCTGTTTTGGTACATACACAAAGATTTCCCACCTACATTTTAAAATGACATATTTACAGAGAAATTGTAAAATAGGGTCAATCTATTTGCTAAGTTTTCATGACGGAGGAAACAGAGCTGAGACACTCAACACTTTCTACATTTTTTTTTTTTAGACAAGAAATTATCATTTTTTGAATTTAGCAGTGAATTTCATTCAAATTGTATTCCAGTGATGAAGAATGATCACAGATGTCAGGTTGGTGATGCAGATAAACATGAATATTACACACATTTTAGGTGCCTAAAGAAATATAGATTTTGTTGTTGTTGTTAATGTAATAATTCCACTCAATATTTATTGGTGTAGGAGAAGGATTAAGAAGGGAACTTGCCTAATGTCAGTCTTATTGCTTATCAATGACTAAAGTAAGTACACACTTGTCACTTCATTTGCTGGGGAAGGGCATAATCCTTGCTGGTTAGTGGATTACTAAAGAGTGCCCCTTCTGCTTACAGCTTTTATGCCTCATTCATCTGTCAAAATAAGAATGCTAGGAGTAGATAGGAGCACAGCTTATGGAGATGCTCTCATCCATCTTATTATTTAAAAAATGAACAACAAAATACACATACAAGATGTGTACTGTATTGTGTCCAAAATACTGTATCATTTACAAAAGTGCACCTGATAAGGCACAGAACATATTATAAATGAGTTCAGAAGGCAATGAGAAACTGCTCTAGGCATGTGAATAGATAGGCCTGCAGGGATTTGTGATTGCTTTCCTGTTCCACTTCTCTTTGTGATAAGAAGTGTATATAATCTGAATCCCTAAGAATACCTTCATTGCAGACCATTGTCAGGAGCCCTGAAGAATCTGTGTATTTGAAGAGTCACCTTGTAAGGTGCCTTTGGAAGGCACACCATTAAAAGTATGTGTAAAAGACTGTTGATATGATATAAGATTCTCATCATTCAAATAAGTATTTCAGACCTTCAAGGCATTTGCTTATGTAGATATGGAATGAAGAATTTAAATGTTATTGTATACGTTCAGCTACAGGAAAGTTGCCAATACTACTTAAAGAAATATATGTAGGATAATTGCTTGGTACTATTTCTTCTGAAGACTTCACTGAAGACTGGTAACTCTCATTCACATTTCTAAGAGAAGAATTAAAGTGTAGCTTAACTTCTTTCCCTCTTTTAGAGGTCTTTAATTTAAAAAACTTCTTTCCAGTTAAGTACCAAAGAGAAGACTCCCTAAGTAAAAGAGGGGAATTTCTGTTGTAACAGAAATACTCAGTCAAAAAGTTAGAAAGATTAATCTAGGTTTTATGTCAGGTTTTCTTGGACATTGGTATCCTTTATAAAAATACAAACATGACCAAAACCACAAACACAACAACAAGCAACAAAACCCTAACCTCACCACATACATAGTGGGTTTTTGTATGAACTTGATCCAAAGCCCCCTCTGAAGAGAACAAAGATGTCCTGATTCATTTTATTTCTATGTGATTTTTGCATTCAGAACTGCATCCTGATCTCCTCTTCCAAAAACTAGTTTAGCTACTTTGGCTGTGCTGTGTTAGATCTAACAAACCTACTAGTAACACATTGTCTTCTGGAGTAGAGATGGTTTACAAAAAATGACTCAGAACATAGTCAACCTTGAAGTCATGGATATACAAAAGCACCTGCCCTAAATTTGAAATACTTGAAACTGGAATTCCTGCTATAAAATCACAGATGTAATCCCGCTCCTCCCATAAGCAGGGCAGCAGCCCACCTGTCTTGCAGAAGGTGATGGTTATAAACTATATATAGGCCTTGAAGAGAGATCTTGACAAATTAGAGAGCTGGGCAATCACTAACATTATGATGTTTAACAAGAGCAAGTGCTGGATTCTGCACCTGGGAAGGGGCAACCCTGGCTGTACATACAGACTGGAGGATGAGAGACTGGAGAGAGTCCTGTGGAAAGGGATCTGGGGGTTTTAGTTGACATCAAGTTGAACATGAGTCAGTGCCCTGGCAGCCAAAAGGGCCAACTGTACCTTGGCGTACATCAAGCACAGCATTGCTAGCTGGTTGAGGGAAGGGATTGCTCTGCTCTGCACTGGTATGGCCTCACCTTGAGTGCAGTGTGCAGTTTTGGGCACCACAATATAAGGACATAAAACTATTAGAGAGTGTCCAAAGGAGGGCTACAAAGATGGTGAAGGGCCTAGAGGGGAAGACGTATGAGGAGTGGCTGAGGTCTCTTGGTTTGTTCAGCCCAGAGCAAAGCAGGCTGAGGGGAGGCCTCATGGCGGCCTGCAGCTCTCACGAGGGGAGCGGAGGAGCAGGCGCTGAGCTCTGCTCTCTGGGGACAGCGACAGGACCCAAGGGAATGGCATGGAGCTGGGACAGGGGAGGGTCAAGCTGGGTGCTAGGAAAAGGTTTTTCACCCGGAGGTGCTCAGGCACTGGAACAGGTTCCCCATGGCACTGGTCATGGCACTGAGCCTGCTGGAGTTCAAGAAGCATTTGGACAACATTCTCAGGCATATGGTCTGATTTTTTGGTAGTCGTGTGTGGAACCAGGAGTTGGAGTCAATGATCCTTGTGGAGTCCTTCCAACTCAGGGTACTCTATGATTCTATTACCTAAGAGAACACAGGTGTTAGTAGTCTTCCCACACGTGCTGCTAGTACTGTTTCCTCACCTTTGCACATCTTGATTCTTCTGTTCCATGATTAACTTTCAGTTTGCCTTTTATTGTTTAAATACTCAGATATTCTCCACAGCTGTATTTCTACTTAGTATCTGAAGTAATAAATGCATAGAAATGCTGCCTAGGAAAACTTATACCTCCATGAACTAAATCTGGAAACCAGTTCTTGGGAGATTGCTGAGATGAACCCAATCAAAATAACACAAGAAGATGTGTCTGAAAACCAACATGTTACTGGAGAGGGGGAGGTGTGCCTAGGTAGTAAAGTTGGGTAAGAAATAATCTCAGCTGCGCTAACTGAGAGAAGTAAAGATTTACTGGTACTACCGGTTTCCACAGTGGGTATACTGTAAGTTTAGCACATGCTATGGAAAGTGATCAGTGTCTGCAATTTACTGTGATAATGTTATTCAAATTCTGTAGCTGCAGTGCAGGAAGCTGTTCGGTAATACAGTTCTAGTTTATGTCATTTTTTTTCATGTTAGTTCTAAGAAGAGTTGGTCCTCACTGAGACTTAATAGCTTTAAAAGCGTGCTAGTATTAGGTATGGTATGACTTACTACCAACATGGCTAACCAGTGACATCCACTTTTCACTTGCTTAGGCATCTTTTTCCTTCACATCTAAATACAGCTCTACCAATACAAACCTCCTCATTCCAATATAACTAACTGGTTTGAAGAAACAAGTTGTATTTCTATAACTGTACCAGAAGAGAGAAACTACCAATATCACACACACACACACAGATTTCTAGGTTGGAAGAGACCTCAAGATCATCGAGTCCAACCTCCGACCTAACACTAAGTACTCCACTAAACCATATCGCTAAGCTCTACATCTAAACGTCTTTTAAAGACCTCCAGGGATGGTGACTCCACCACCTCCCTGGGCAGCCCGTTCCAATGCTTAATAACCCTTTCGGTAAAGAAGTACTTCCTAACATCCAACCTAAAACTCCCCTGTCGCAACTTTCGCCCATTCCCCCTCGTCCTGTCACCAGGCACGTAGGAGAACAGACCAACCCCCACCTCTCTACAGCCTCCTTTAAGGTAACTGTAGAGAGCGATAAGGTTGCCCCTGAGCCTCCTCTTCTCCAGGCTGAACAAGCCCAGCTCCCTCAGCCGCTCCTCGTAAGACTTGTTCTCCAGACCCCTCACCAGCTTGGTCGCCCTTCTCTGGACTCGCTCGAGCACCTCCATGTCCTTCCTGTAGCGAGGGGCCCAAAACTGAACACAGTGCTCAAGGTGCGGCCTCACCAGAGCCGAGTACAGGGGCAATATGTTTTAGTGCATTTAAATTAAAATTTAAAATATTTTTTTCAATATATTATTTTCAAGCACATTTACAGTTTGAAAAAAAAAAAAAGTTGTCTAAGCTTTTTTTACAAAGGAAGACAAGAAGAGAGGTACTTGATGATTTGGATACCAAATTTTTGAGTGTGAATGCTTAAAGATGGTTTGGAGGAATGTTTTTCTTTGAAAGTTCCTCTAGCCTTTTCTGGGGAAAGAAAAAGAGCTTCCCACGGGTATTTCACAGCATGTAGAAATGTCTAGGAAACTCCAATACAACTACATCAATCCATGTTGCTGAGACAAGAGCTTAGATATACTTACAGCTTTAAAAGAGACAAGGACCTCTGGGTCAAGCATGCTATGTTCATCTGCAGGAATTTATAGCTCTAATCTCAGTTGGAAAAAAAAGGACTTGGCCACAGTCTAAAAAGGGAATCTTCATTTAGTTTTGACATTGTGCTATTCATGGTGTTAAAAGAATAATTCAAATCAAGATTTTGATCAAGTCAGAGCATTCAGAAAGTCAACAGTAATTGTAGAACTCAATTGCTTCTAGTAAATCTTCAAAAATCACTGTGGCAATATCATATCTGGTGGTGATATAGACAGCTACTTAATTGTTATTTCTTGTTAAAGTTTGAGGCAACAGTTTAGTTTTTAGTAGGCAGATCCTTTCAATAGGTATATATGAAAACACGGTTTCTTTACTTTGGAACGTGTAACAATTTTTTAAATGTTAGGAGAACTTTTTTTTTTTTTAGTAACATTGTCGTTATCTCTAGCGCAGTGAATGTCAGTGCTATGCTTTAAACAAACTTATTGTAAAGTATCAGCTGAAAGTCTTTAATCTTTAACCTCAACAGCCCCGCTATAGTCAAGTTTCCAGTGTGATTATCTTCTTTCAGATAGCACATTGTAAACCTCCACGATCTTAGAATACCTTCCTTAGTGTTGAAAATGCAGAACAGAAATGTGACCTAGCTGAAAACAGGCATTACAGATACAGGGAAGAGAAAAGATGATTACTGGTAAATTCTGTGCATGCAGAACCTGAAAAAGTCCAAGGCTTAGAAGCACTGAGGCTCTGGAGGGGCTTGTGATCATGGCGGCAGTAAAGTAGTCAGTTCTAGAGTTGGGGATTTTGCTAAACTGATGTTTACACATATGTCTATGTGTAAAACTTAGTATTAGGAACAAGATGAATTGTCTAACAATAAACCAGTGGGTGACAATGACCGACATGCTGAAGAGCATAGGAGAAGGCTCTTATTGTGGTCATTATGTCCTTCCTCAAGTTATACTATTTGACTATCAGCTTTCCTACAACAGAGGGTGCTGAAGACAATGCTGCAGTCTCTGAGGTATTTCCAGCCTGTGCCTGCATGCAGCTGTGACATACTGCCTCTCTGTCTCTTTTCTTGTATTTATCTTAATGACATAATCTATCTGGAACCAACTCCAAGCTATTAAATCTGGTCAGTCCAGGCAGGAGTGCTGTGTATGTGCTGCTGCTCTCACTCCTTTGGAGATGTTACAGCTGTTGATGGAGGTTGGAGGTGATAGCTATGACTTGCTGTAGCTCAGCATTGTCTCCTTTCTCCAAGACTGGATGTCTAGAGGGCATGTATAGTCTTCAGATTTATAAATGTAGTCTCAAGTCTAAATTACTAATTTTCATCTTTCAATTCAAATCACATTGGTTTGTGTCTTGGGAATTGTAAATGCAATCCCAATGCACAATCTGTCTCATTATTGTTATGTGTTTCAGTCCAGAATTTTTCCTCATACTTATGTTATGTGCCCGCCATTCTTTCTTGCTTGACCAGTTTTGTGGCATTAAACAGGGAAACTTAGTAAGGAAAGTTTTTAAATTCCATTCTTTGAGATAAATTTTGTAAAGTGCTGTGTATCTTAAACCATATTTAGCATGGTCTTTTAAACATTCATACTGTCCGTATGAAAGCACAACATGTACAAGGAGCTCAGCACTTTTGTAAGTGTCTTGCTGGTGATGGTGTACATTGCCAGCTTTATAACATCACAAGGTCCCTGTTTCAAAAAGGGTTAAATAATTTTTCCAATAGCATGTCAGCTCTGTTTAGACTTGAGTTACAATTTCTCTGTCTATCAATATATTATCTCCCTGTTTGTATATTATCACCTTATGAAGGGTCTCACTGTGATGCATTTAACACTTCAAATGACTGTAGAGAATGGAAGCTGGTGATAAATGACATCTTTTAGGATCTATACCAGAGCAAAAGGAGTGAGAGAAGAATGACTTGAAACAGTTATTCGTGCAATGACACTATATATTCAAGGACACGTATAGATATAGATAGACAGATGCACACGTTATATACTTTAATATATTTACATTGTCATATGAGGAATCTTTGGTTAAATGTAGGTAGATCAACGTGTGTTAAGCACATAAAAAAAGCACAATTTCATGTTTTGGAACCAGCCGCGCGTGTACCTCGTGTTCTGTTCAACTCCAAGAATTTGGTATAATACTGAAGTCTGTGCTAATTTGAATGTTTGATGGGCTGATGATGTAGTATGAATTTAATCAAGCAACAGTACAAAGAGGGTTGGGTAACTTGGCTCTCAACTCATGTAGGCTGTCTGAATGGAGTTACTAATATCATTTTCTGATTCCTTTCCTCTCTTTGCCAATTTCACCAACAATTTGGCATGCATAGTAAGAAGTTATTATGGATTCTGCAGCAGCTTTCCTGTTGCATGGTGCAGATAACACAAATCTTGTTAACAGTCTTACAAAATATAAATGGTTTCATAATAAACTGCCACCCCTTTAATATCTCAACAACTTCAGAAATGTTATCTGCCAACTGCAGGGGGTTAAAGTTATGCATTCAGAAGGCTGAAATTTAGCACCATGCTTGCATATATTGCCCCTCACCGCCACCCCAACCCTGCAAAATAATTTTTTTTTTCATAGTACAAAGCAGTAATTAAATTTAATCTTCTGTATCGAACACAGGCATGTCCATCCATTTAATTATGGTTATGTGGGGAATGCGGTAAAGCATAGCTTTTAAAACTGATAATACTTTATAATTTTTAGGGGAATCAGCAAAAAACAAAACTGCTACTAATTCTATAGTACTAATCTCTGTACTTTATGGACTAACAGTGTTGAAATGATCTCACAATCTTATACACAACTTACCAGTGAATGTCCTGCTGTAAGGAGAGATACGCCTGGGTCCCCTGGGCAGAGGTAGGCCGTAGGAGAGCTGCAGGCTGGGGAGTGCAGGTGTCCTCAGGTGGGAGGAAGAGCAGGGACCCCTGGTGAAATGGTCCCACTAAGTATTGAAACTTTTCCTTGGAAAGGAAAGAGAGGAAATCTGTATGGGAGAGAAGACAAAACAGATGCTTGGATTGTCGCAGTGCCTAAATGTGGGATCCTCGTGTACTGTTACTCTCTGCACAGGTGGAGAGGACTGGAAGATGAGGCTGCAGGAAGAACTAAAGGGTACTTCAGAGGGGAATAAGTAGTGAGGAAAGGGGTTTATAATCTGCTTCCCACATTCCAGGAAGAAACAAACAAACAAACAAACAAAAACACAGAGAGATAAAAACAAACACTGAAAATCTGATTTGCTTCAAATCATTAGGTGAAAAATATTCCCTTAGTGCATACCTGACTTTTCCTTATTGGTATCTTTTTATATGAAAACTATTTTGTCCTTAGGAAGAAGGACACCTAAGTTCTTACAGTGAGGATGTTGGGTGGGGCATGAATGCTGAAGTAAGAAAATGGATGTAGATGTTCTACTCCTTTTCAGCTTCAGGCCCTGGATTTCTTTCACCATAAAAAGGGATTTAACAGCACATTATATCTCAGATTTGTCATGTTCCTCACTTGCATTCTTTGTTTAATATTTTTAGTTTTAAACAAACTTTAAGTATGGCAGAAGGTGACATTGGTGCTTTAAGGATTCTTGTCCCTTGGGAAAAAACGGAATGGTAACAGAGCTTGTGATGTTATTTATGGCAGGCGAATGTTCTGTGAATGTGCAAAGCTTCGCTGATACATAGAGACTGGTTAAAAAATTAGATTGACACTCTGCAAAAACAATGTTCTTATGTCTTTACCATAGGGTTTTAGTGTCTGCTTCTTTGCCTGTGGTCTACAAGTTTTTCTGCTTTGGGCTGGATACTGTGGCTTTAACTGAGGCAGCAATGGTTTGTTTTCAGTTGCCCCACTAAGGTCAACAGAGTTGTTCAAGAGATGTAACTCACCCTAAACAGGAGTGCTGGAATCTACTGATACTTGTCTTGGTGTGTGACCGTCCATCTAATTTCTAGGCACTGTTTTGTGAAATGCATGATAGCAAGTTTAGAACATTAGTATAAGAATAAGCAAATAGCAAGTAGCAGCAATTATTCTTGTTTGAGTGCATACCCTTGTTTCCATCTGAGAGGAGGTATTCATATGAAAAATAGCCCTTCAGCAAACGTTTGTGTGAACAAAAGGCCTGTTTGTATGAATTCTCATAAATAACAAATTGTAAGAGTTGTAAACATGGTTGATCTGAATAGGCACTTGGCATTCAAATGAGTGTTAGCAAACACTGAGCAAAGGGGAAGCTGCCCTTAGAGTTTTCTTGCTCAGGGAATTTCTCAGCAAGCAAAGAAGACATTTTGGGTGGACTGTGAGGATACAGTAGTCTGTCTTTGAGAAGTGTACAAAACACTGTAGACTTCTGACTTTGAATAATTTGGAGACTCCTCCTGCTCCTTCTCAGAGACTCCTACTTGTTCTGCCACATATGGGTAGATAACTCACGCTCCCATATGAAGTCATCAGTGGTGGCTAACCTGCTCCAGGAACTGGACACTGGTCAAAGGGTTCTGACAGTGCTAAATTTATACTTTCTTTTAGCTATTAGATAGCTGACTTGTCTCTGCTTCTGTGCAGCTGCACTGTAACTTAGGAACGGGCACTGAGGAAATGAAATGATTGTGTAACTTGAGGAGATACCTTGATCAAAAGGTAACGTGTGTTCTGTTTCTCCTCTAAGAAAATAACATCTCTGGTAATTGTGTTGCCTTTAGATCAAAAGTAAGGTAGAATATCTCTGACTTTGTTTCCAAGGAGACAAAAATATTTCACACTAGGAGAATGACAAATACTATGCTGGAACTAAATTATGGTTTTGACTCTTAGCAAAGAAACTTCATTTACTTAGCAATCCCTTATAGATGTGAAAACTCATACATTGAGAAGGTAACACAAGCTTGCCAGACTTCTCAAAAGTCCTTTGGTTTCAACAGGCCTTCGTTCTGCCCAGTTCTCCTGGTCTATATTGACACTGTGAAACCAGCAAGCCAAACGACAAACTAGTGACACAATAACCTATACAGTTCATCATTGGTGCATTCTCTACCACAGTGCTAATCTAGACCAATGAGCACTTGCCCATCCATTGAAACTTGAACCTTGTTTCAGGTACAGTCTGGGGAGAATTTCCAATAGGAAAATATGAATAAATTAGACGTATGGAAGCATGTCAGCAAACTATCTCATGTCATTTATTCTCAAGGCCAGAGAATGGGTGGGTCTTAGCCTGATTTCTCTGTCAGTACCAAAATAGTCCCCAGGCATCTTTTTCTCTGCTACTTCAGCTCCCCACGAGTTCACACAACTTATATCTGGCCAAGAACTCTCATAGCAAGACTATAGGTGACTTCAAGACAAGCATGAAGCAATAGCCTCTGTCCCCCAACAGTGTCCTCTGAGAGAACTTTCAGGCAATAACAATCTAGCTAACCACAGTGAAGAACATGTAGTTCTGTAGTTTCATTGTACACGTTCATTAAACACAATTACTGTATTGAAATGACATCAGTTTAGAACAGAAATAAACCTGAAATTTTTAAGGAGTTGGATGGGGTTTGTTCATCTGTAGGATAACTGCTGCAGGCACAGAAGAAGGTTAAAATAGCAGCAGTGGTTGTATTATGAATTTGTACTAGGTGAACTTGCAGAAGTTTTATTGGCTGGAAAAAAAAAAGATTCAATATGTTTGCCAATATTTTGTAAAAGAAAAAAAAAAAACCTCTTTTATTTTTCTTCATCTCTAAGCAGATGAACAATTAGTTTCAGTGACAAAGCCTTCCATTTCCAGTAAAAATCTCTGTGTATATGCAAAATAACTATCTTGTGATTGTTTTGAACCATCAGAAAGAATATGTGCCTCCTGCAAATACTGCAGAATGCTAGATTAAAATGTCAGTTGTGTTGTGAGTAAGCAAGTAATGATGCTACTTTGCTTATACCAATAAATTTAAACAGTCCTGGAGATTGACCTGTTTACTCAAGGTGTTGAGAGAAAATATTGCTCAAGAGTTTTCCACTATCTCTTCCAGCAACGGTTACATATTAACTACTCCTCAGTCAGCAATGAGAAATGAAAGAATGCTGCCTGCAAATTAATCTCTTCATGTGGCTTTTTACTGAGCTGGCTGATCCTGGGAGCAGTTAGAGGAGTCTCAGGAACAGCCTGTAAATGCAGCAGCTTTGGCAATGCAGATGCATTTACACACGTAGGTAGGGGGTTTCCTCAGAAAGGTGCCTGGGTGACCTTCTTTAACAGAAATGGTCCACAAGGGCAGATGAAGCTTATGGAGGTGCATGAGCAAGACTTTCAGCTCATTTTGTAGGGCAGGTGGTGTCCCTGGGAAAAGATGCTTCATAGCTGGTACCACTGGCTTCTACTGATTGAACAAGAAGTCAGGAAATCTGGCCTCCCAGCCATAACTGCATCTCGGTATAAATGTAGTGATGGTATCCTCGTGGGTTCAACATTTGCTTCCCCTGCAACCTGGTAGCACTCCCTATATTTTCAAAAAAGGCCTTTGTAAGGACACGGAAAGCTCATGTGGTTAATAGGTGGCTCAGAGGCTGGTGCCAGCATAGAAATTTTGGGTTTTTTCACCATGGGGAGCTTTACTCGGCACCCGGCCTGATGGCCCCAGATGGGTCTCTATCTCCAAGGGGAAAACGGATCCTAGGCCAGGAGCTGGCGGGGCTCATAGAGAGAGCTTTAAACTAGGTAAGAAGGGGGACGGGGCTCAAACAAGGCTTGTTGGAGCTGTGCCAGGGGAAACAATGGCTAGGCCGGGGAAGAAGGCGATGGCCCAGCTGAAGTGCATCTACACTAATGCACGCAGCATGGGTAACAAACAGGAGGAGCTGGAAGCCATTGTGCAGCAGGCAGGCTACGACTTGGTTGCCATCACGGAGACGTGGTGGGACCGCTCCCACGACTGGAGTGCTGCAATGCCTGGCTATCGGCTCTTCAGGAGGGACAGGCAGCACAGAAGGGGTGGTGGCGTGGCTCTCTACATTAGAGAATCTTTTGATGTTGTGGAACTCCAGGCTGGGAATGATAAGGTTGAATCCCTGTGGGTTAGGATCCGCGGGAAGGCCGGCAAGGCTAGCATCCTGGTGGGGGTCTGTTATAGACCGCCGAACCAGGATGAGGAGACGGATGAGGAGTTTTATAGGCAACTGACAGAAGTTGCAAAATCGTCGGCGCTTGTCCTCGTGGGGGACTTCAACTTCCCGGACATATCCTGGAAGCACAACACGGCACAGAGAAAGCAGTCTAGGAGGTTTCTGGAGAGCGTGGGAGATAGCTTCCTGACGCAGCTGGTCAGTGAACCTACCAGGGGTGGTGCCCCGCTAGACCTTCTCTTCACAAACAGAGAAGGACTGGTGGGAGATGTGGTGGTCGGAAGCTGTCTGGGGCAGAGTGACCACGAAATGGTAGAGTTCTCTATTCTTGGTGAGGCCAGGAAGGGGACCAGTAAAACTGCTGTCTTGGACTTCCGGAGGGCTGACTTTGAGCTGCTCAGGACGCTGGTTGGCCGAGTCCCTTGGGAGGCGGTTCTGAAGGGCAGAGGAGTCCAGGAAGGCTGGGCGCTCCTCAAGAAGGAAATCGTGATGGCACAGGAGCGGTCCGTCCCCACGTGCCCAAAGATGAGCCGGCGTGGAAGAAGACCGGCCTGGCTCAACAGAGAGTTGCGGCTGGAGCTTAGCAGAAAAAAGAGGGTTTATAATCTTTGGAAAAAAGGGCGGGCCACTGAGGAGGACTACAAGGATGTAGCGAGGCTGTGCAGGGAGAAAATTAGAAAGGCCAAAGCTCATCTGGAGCTCAATCTGGCTACTGCCGTTAAAGACAACAAAAAATCCTTTTACAAATACATCAACGCGAAACGGAGGACTAGGGAGAATCTCCATCCTTTACTGGATGCGAGGGGAAACCTAGTTACTAAGGATGAGGAAAAGGCTGAGGTGCTTAATGCCGCCTTTGCCTCAGTCTTTAGCGGCAATACCGGTTGTTCTCCGGACACCCAGTGCCCTGAGCTGGTGGAAGGGGATGGGGAGCAGGATGTGGCCTTCGCTATCCATGAGGAAATGGTTGGCGACCTGCTACGGAGCTTGGATGTGCGCAAGTCGATGGGGCCGGATGGGATCCACCCAAGGGTACTGAGAGAACTGGCGGAGGAGCTGGCCGAGCCGCTTTCCATCATTTATCGGCAGTCCTGGCTATCGGGGGAGGTCCCGGTTGACTGGCGGCTAGCCAATGTGACGCCCATCTATAAGAAGGGCCGGAGGGCAGACCCGGGGAACTATAGGCCTGTCAGTTTGACCTCAGTGCCGGGGAAGCTCATGGAGCAGATTATCTTGAGGGTCATCACGCGGCACTTGCAGGGCAAGCAGGCGATCAGGCCCAGTCAGCATGGGTTTATGAAAGGCAGGTCCTGCTTGACGAACCTGATCTCCTTCTATGACCAAGTGACGCGCTTGGTGGATGAGGGAAAGGCTGTGGACGTGGTCTACCTTGACCTCAGTAAGGCTTTTGACACCGTTCCCCACAACATTCTCCTCAAGAAACTGGCTGCTCGGGGCTTGGACTGGCGTACGCTTCACTGGGTTAGAAACTGGCTGGATGGCCGGGCCCAGAGAGTTGTGGTGAATGGAGTCAAATCTGGTTGGAGGCCGGTCACTAGTGGAGTCCCCCAAGGCTCGGTACTGGGGCCGGTCCTCTTTAATATCTTTATTGATGATCTGGATGAGGGCGTCCAGTGCACCCTCAGTAAGTTTGCAGATGACACCAAGCTAAGTGCGTGTGTCGATCTGCTCGAGGGCAGGAAGGCTCTGCAGGAGGATCTGGATAGGCTGGAGCGATGGGCTGAGGTCAACTGCATGAAGTTCAACAAGGCCAAGTGCCGGGTCCTGCACCTGGGCTGCAACAACCCCAAGCAGAGCTACAGGCTGGGAGATGAGTGGCTGGAAAGCTGCCTGGCCGAGAAGGACCTGGGAGTATTGGTGGATAGTCGGCTGAATATGAGCCAGCAGTGTGCTCAGGTGGCCAAGAAGGCCAACGGCATCCTGGCCTGTATAAGAAGCAGTGTGGCCAGCAGGTCGAGGGAGGTGATTGTGCCCCTGTACTCGGCTCTGGTGAGGCCGCACCTCGAGTACTGTGTTCAGTTTTGGGCCCCTCGCTACAGGAAGGACATGGACGTGCTCGAGCGACCAAGCTTGTGAGGGGTCTGGAGAACAAGTCTTACGAGGAGCGGCTGAGGGAGCTGGGCTTGTTCAGCCTGGAGAAGAGGAGGCTCAGGGGCGACCTCATCGCTCTCTACAGTTACCTGAAAGGAGGCTGTAGAGAGGTGGGGGTTGGTCTATTCTCCCACGTGCCTAGTGACAGGACGAGGGGGAATGGGCTAAAGTTGCGACAGGGGAGTTTTAGGTTGGATGTTAGGAAGTACTTCTTTACCGAAAGGGTTATTAAGCATTGGAACGGGCTGCCCAGGGAGGTGGTGGAGTCACCATCCCTGGAGGTCTTTAAAAGACGTTTAGATGTAGAGCTTAGGGATATGGTTTAGTGGAGTACTTAGTGTTAGGTCGGAGGTTGGACTCGATGATCTTGAGGTCTCTTCCAACCTAGAGAAATCTGTGAATCTGTGAATCTGTGTATGACAGCAGAAGCTGCTTGAAACAGAAATGACACTGGCTTGTGCTTCACATACTTCAGAATATGAGCTTGTCTGTGGCCAAGATGAGATGCTTATGGACATACTTGCCCTGTTTAGGGAGGAAGAGCAGTGTATGTAATATTATAGATGCTAATGAGAAAAGCGTATCATTCATTTACCAAGCGTATTCTATTACAAAATTACCAATTATGTGTACAGGTATCTTTGTAGACAGAGAGAGAGACTGAATTTTCAGGTAAATTGAAGTTGTGACTAAATAATTCCAGTCCTGTTATCTGCTTGTTAGTGAGATGACTCTGATCCACTGTTAACTCCCTGAAGTCTAGGTTCCCTCTAAAAATGCAAATGGAAAGAATCTCCTTCTGTGGGTACTTATCCCTCTCCATTTTAAGAAGTCTATGTGATTTAGTTTAGACAGCTAATGTACATAAGATGAATCTCATTCTGTCGTATATTAGCCCTTTGGAGTGGAAAGGTCCAGATCAAGGAAGGTGTTTTTTCTAACTGTTGAGTAGCATTTTACCATAACATTTTTTACAGATTAGTTTCTCACATAATTAACCTCCTGATCTAGAGGTTATCAAAAAGGTAGTTATGCGTGCACAAGATGTGATCCTTGAAATTAATAAAAACTAGCCTAAAATATTTGCTACAAGTTAATGCTACTGTTGAACATATCCTGAAAATAAGAACGTTACAACTGGAGAGCAATTGCATGATGTGCAATTGTCTTGTGCCAAGTCACTTTTGCTATTTAAGTAACTGCTAAAATTACAAGGGAAAGTAGGCCTTCGGAAAACAGTTTCTTCCAAAGTATTGTGTAGCATGTGGTTGACATCACTCTGAAGCCAAGAAGCTAGGATATGAGAGCTACCAAAAGAGGAAAACACCTTGTTTTCCTATAAAGATGCTTCTTGCTTTGCATTATGAGACCCTGGGAAAAACTGTGAAACCTTTGGCAACTTGCAGAGGCCAAACTTGCAAAGTTTTGATCTAACTTGCAAAGGCAGCTAAAACTGCATGGGCACTTTGTAACGTGCAAAGATATCTAGCTTAAAAACTATGCGTTAGTTCACAGTATTTAATATTAAATACTTCCTAGATTCAAATTAGTGATATCAGGCTTGCATTTAAAGTACCAGGAAAAAAACAACCCTGATATTATCTTTTGGCTATGTTATCTAGCCACAGTAATAAAAAAGGATCCTGCTTTCCTGACGTGAAATTATACTGCATCATGAATCATTCAGCATTAAAACAAATCAGGCATTGGATAAAAGTTAAGCTTCATGCTGGGCTCTAATGGAGGAGGAGTACTCAAAACCAATTCCCCTTAAATTGCCCTTCTGTTAGACACATTAAAGTAATTCCCACACTTGTGTAGACATGATAGATCATGTTGCCTTCATTTTTTTTCTTTCCTTTTTTTTTAGTAGAAAGTCTGAGGTTTAAAGCTTTTCATCCTTGGCTCTCAATATGGTATAACCTTGTTTTACAAAGTATTCTTTCTTTCTTTCCTTGTTTTAAAAAATTAATTGATGCAGAACTCTTTAGAAACCTGTCAGTCTTATTCCAATAGGTTTATGGTTTTCAGCCTTCAAGCAACTGTAATTTAGGCAAATATCTTATTGTTAGTGATTTATTTTTGTTGTGATAATGCACTCAGGAGGTCTTGCCTGAAGGCATTTCCTTAAGTCTCTGCCTCAGTGAGTTTGCAGTCTCTAAATGATACAGGAAAGGGTGGATACCTAGTCAAGTTGAAGAAAAGTTAGAGCACATTATCTGTACCTATGGTAGGTAAACCTGTCAAAATACTGGTCTCAGTGGTCACAAGCTTATTCTGTAGTGAAAACAAATAGGATTTTGTCAGGAAGAATATACTAGAAGAGCTGCTACTAAATTATTGAAAAACTGCAGGGGAAAAATAAAACCTGAGTCAGGATAATTTATTTTTAAGCCACTTTTGGCTGCAGAGAAACAAAAGGCAAAAATTGCAACCATGAGAGTTGGCAAATTTCTTCCTGCTTCTATTGAATTTAGTAGCAAACTCCAGTGATCTAGTGGAAAAGCAATTCAGTCCCTGGGTACTGGTTCTTTGTGCCTGAATTTGGTTTGCTTCACAAAACACTGCTGGTGATCAGATAAGTACACAGGTTGTCAATTGATCTAAACCCAAGCTAATTGCTGGCAGTCATACTGACAACTCGATTTTCTTTAGCAGAGTTTAAGGACTAAGCCTTCTGATTGCATACGTTCCTTTTTCTAGTGATTTAAGTGCAGACTGTAGCCAAGTGAGGTCTTTGTATGAAGTGATCGCCTGTGTGCCACACTTCAAGGGAATTGGCAGTGCCTCTTACTGCTGCGTTGTGGGCTATATCATTGGCACGTTCTTCTGCATAATAGTTGCAAAAAAAAAAAAAAAAAAAAAGCTTTATTAGCAAAATATAATTGCAGCTCACTGAATCTTAGACTCTGGCTCAGATTCTTGGCTGTATCTCAGAAACACAGAGGAAGCCGAGGAAGAGACTCTGGCCTGCTTTTATTTGCTTCTGTGCAGCCAAGAGCTATCCTTGCCCATTTTATCTGACCATGACAGTGTTATTCTTCCTATATGCATCTTCCTGGTTAAATTTCCTTCATGAATACAAGCATACAGGAGAACAAATTTGATTCCAGGCTTCCAAGTTTTATTTCTTTGTGGAAAAATGTAACAGAAGAGAAAATATTCACCAGCATGTGCATGTGCAGAGCCATGGTAAAGAAGCAGTATTCAAGCCAAGACTTGGTATGTCAAAGGAATATGTGGAGAGGTTGGAGCTTCTCCTTTGGACTAGTGCTCATCAGCTGCCTGGAGGAATCAAGGTTTAAAACCACTAATCTTGCGTGCAGTCATTCACTTGGCCTCCTGAAGAGCTAAGGTGGGATAAACCTGATTCACCAGCCAGCAGAACTGCTGGGTGGGTTCTCCCTCGTCTTTGCTGCTCACTGTGTTGGTTCTCTGAGGCTTGCTGTTGCCTTGCCCTGTTGCAGACCTGATTTCTTCCTTTTGATGATGCTTGGCATCATGCCCAATGCCATGGTACAGTCTGGGGTGAGCATTAGGAACCAGAAACAGTCACTTGCTGCTAGGCTTACCTGTAACACGATGAGCATTGAAATCTCATTAGTGACTTGATACTGAATGGAATACAGAAAAGTAAATTTTGCAGAAATTCAATACAATTACCTAGTTAAAAAATAAATAAATAAAAAAACTCTTCTTGTGAACATAACACAGGAAACATTTAGCTTTTCACAGGCCAGATAATTTCCCAAAACTCCAAGAGGGAATATCAATCGTTCTGAGTGTAAAAGAGAAAAATACATACTTTTTTATATGAAGTCTCTTACATATGGATTACTGCCCTAAAATGCTATCTTCCAAGTTAAACTGTATCAATAAAATTATTGTGTTTTGATAAACATTAACATTCACTCAAATGGGAATTAGAAACTCTAAGAAGAGTGTTTTCAACAGATTTTTAATTTGCAGACCCGACTCTACAAGAGACAGAAAGTCTTCTCAGAATGGGAAAGTGAGTGCACATAGAGATGTGTCAGTTTCTGCACTTATCTATTTTATTAGCATGGTTTGTATCATTAAAATTCTCATAGAGTCCCATAGCAAAGGAATTGAATAAATGCAGCGGTATTAGCATGGTTGTATTAAAGTGCAATCATTTCCCATTTTGCTTTTATTGAATGTTTTATTAATCACAATGATATCATTAATATTTTGTGTTGAGGCCAGTCTGTACAGCATTCTTTTTGCCATCAAGCTGAACTTGGGAATGCTGCTTTATATTGTCTGACATGAGCAAAGCTGTAAAAGCATAAATGTTTGATATAGCTCTGCTGGGAAATATATTTCTACTTAGCTGTTTCTTTTTTTTTTTTTTTTTCAAAGTTATAATGGAAGAGCAATTCCCTGTTAAGGTTGTGGTGTTTTTTTTTTTTTTTTTTTTTTTTTTGTGATAAACAGCAAATGTAATCTTGCATTACCATTCAATTAACAACATGGTTAAAATGATTAGCCAAATTGCGCTCTCTATCTCTCTGTAATGTAGCCTATTTTCCCCTGCTTAGACCTGGTTGGTAGCACTTGTACTTTACATGTTTGCAGAAAGGACACTTATTTGTCTACCTGCAGTCTTCGTCTAAAAGTAGTGTGTGTGGGGTGAAATGTTCCTGCAAAATACTTCAGGGTGAGCAATGGAGAAGAAAGCTCTTCTCCAACCCTGCCCCAATACGAAAGGATTAGCATAAATTTTTAAGTACTATTCTGCCTTTCTTTGGAAAATTCAAGAGAAAGGGATAAAATTAGCCTTCTTGCAAGTGTGTTTTTTGATTCATTTCTGTTTGAAAAGATGGCTCCATTTTCATCAGTAGCTCTAGCTGTCTTTCCAGCTACAGGGTGCTTCCCCTTAGCCTTGCTGGCTTATGAGGCAGCTGAGTCGAGTTTGTCACCATCAGGAATATATCATGGTAAATCATTTCAGTTAGTGAATTTTGGAGTAAAGGACTGCTAAGAAAAGGCAGGATCTTTTTCAGGCTGAGTCAGACAATCAGCTAATTGGTCCAGAGTAGCTAACTCTCTTTACCAGCCACAGCTGTACTCAATACTCTTTTCGTAACCTTATGGATGGTGACCTTGTAAAATCAGTCCTGGTTCTTCTTTTGTTCTCTGTGTGCTGCTGAACAACACAAACCTCCTACATCAGCTCTTCCGTACCAGGTTTTTATTCTTTACTCTTATTAAGAGTTGAAATAATGTTTTGACAGACTATTGTTGTCACACAGTCTTCCTAATGCAAAGCAAGAGAGGAGAAAATATTATCTAAAATATAGATAGGGGTTCTGAGTCAGATAAGATTAGCATTTCCTTAACATTCATGGTCAGATTTGCAACTGTCTGCGCTAAATTACAACTACTGCAATAAGAAAGTGCATATGTAGGTTTTTTTTTTTCTGGGGGGGGGAGTACAAATTTCTCTTGATTTACTCTGACCCATAAAAAGAGAGTCACTTATATTTGCAGACAACTTTTAAAAATTCTTCAGTATATTCATGAATGGTGGTCTCTTAGAGTTGAGAGAAGCACGCAACATCAGATAAGAAATTGGGAATAGATTTTGCAGCCCTTTTTCAGGAGGAAGCAATCGAGAGCTGAACAAAATATTCTACTACAGACTGCAGTCTCCACTTCCAAGGAATTGGTGGACTAGGGCTGGGTAATAAGCTCTGTGGTTAGCTGTATGAGGATGGCAGTTCTGGTTTTATGGAAAAATAAACGCAAACAATTCTTCAGCCTTCTTCTGCTGATTGAAATGCTGCCCTTGACTAACTCAATGGGGCTCCTCCTGCACTGGATAGGAGCTGTTAATTGATTTAAGAGAAGATTTTATAACCGCTGAATTGAAAGAATTCACTTTCAAGCTGCCTTAAACATTTCATCATGTATACTGTTTTCCATACTGATTCTGCACCAGGTTGTGCTGCCTATGTTATTACCAACCCCACTGAAGTAACTGCTGCAGGGAGAAAGCTGTAAGTTTGAGTAGCAGTTTAAGATGTTGTTTAGGTATTTGGGGGTTCTATGGAATAGCAAGTGCGTTATCATCATCATATGAGGCACCAGTCCTCTTTATATGTCAGTGGAAGAATAAGGAACAGGATTGGACTCTTCATGTTTTAAGTTAGGTTTTGATTTTTAAAAATTAGATGTCAAAATTATTATCTGCTTTTGCATTCCCCTAAGTTAAAGTATTACACCCTGGCTTCTAAGTTGTTGCCTTATGGACTCCATTGATCCATTTTCTTCTGTAGCCCAAAAATAAATGCCCTTAAAATAAAAACAATAACTTTTGTGTTAGCTGTTATATGATGTTGGAAAGGAGAAATATTTGCCTACAGGAATGACAAAGACCTTAATAACTGGAGAGTGTTAAGGAATAATCAATATCCCATGGAAACGTTGGTGCATCCAGTGACTGATACTGAAGAACTTTAATCAGTAGAGAGTGGCAGAACACTGCTCGCATGTTTTGGTCTGTTTTGAACAGGCTATGCGTTGCACTTAATCTCTCCAAGACACAATATCTAAAGAACATAGTCTGGCAGATGGAAGTCATCAAAATCCAATTTGTTATCCCAGGGAAGGAGAAAAAACGCATGCCCCTGTAATTCTAAGAATCCCCAAGAATGTACCATTTCACCATCAGAAGGAGAAAAAAGGAGGAGATAGGAAAGCTGTCTTCTGTATCCTAGTCCATCCTCATGAGACATAAGTGGCTAAACTCTTTTCCTTGGGCTGCTTGCACACTAATGAAAATCTCAAGCATATCCCCTGCGAATAGATCTTTTTGTTTTTACTTCAGTCTCTGGCAATAAAGGACAATCCTTTACCTTGTACCATGTCCAGATCTTTAATTGCTATAATGTAAAAACTTATTGAAAGTTCTCTGCATGGTGTTTTTGAATTGTACTCTGCCTGTGTGTATGTATGTATGGTGGCTTAACACCACTAAGTAGCTCAGCTCCACCGTGCTGCTCTCTCACTCTCCCTCTTCCCCTCCTCAACAGAATGGACAGTAGGATGGGGTGTAGTGGAATATGATGAAAAAAATCCCATGGGTTGAGAGAAGGACAGGGAAATTGCTCACCAGTTACCATCATAAGCAAAACAGACTCAGCATGAAGGGAATTAATGTGATTTATTGCCTACTGATAACAGACTAGAACAGTGAGAACTATAAGTAAACTAAAAACATCTTCTGCCCATCCACCCTCTTCTTTGTCCTTCCCCCGCACAGTGCAGGGGAAAGGGGAATGGGGGCTGTGGTCAGTCCCTAACACTTCATCTCCGCCGCTCCTTCATGGTCACTCTCTGCCCCTGCTCCATGTGGGGTCCCTCCCACGGGATGCCGTCCTTCCCGAACTGAGCCTGCGGGGGCTGCCCACAGGCAGCAGCTCTTCAAGAACTGCTCCACCGTGGCTCCGTACCATGGGGTCCATCCCCCAGGAGCAAAGTGCTGCAGCATGGGTCCCCCACAGATGGCAGCTCCCCCCAGACCCCCTGCTCCTGCGTGGGCTCCTCTCCACGGGCTGCAGCTCCGGCCCGGGGCCTGCTCCTGCGGGGGCTCTCCATGGGCCGCAGCCTCCTCCAGGCCACATCCACCTGCTCCACCGGGGGCTCCTCCACGGGCTGCAGCGTGGAGATCTGCTCCGTGTGGGACCCATGGGCTGCAGGGGGACAGCCTGCTCCACCAGGGGCCTTTCCACAGGCCTCAGGGGAACTGCTGCTGCGTGCCTGGAGCACCTCCTGCCCTCCTGCTGCACTGGCCTTGGTGTCTGCAGGGCTGGTTCTCACTCCTCACTCTTCCAGCTCCTGTTGTGCAGTAGTTTTTTCCCCTTCCTTTAATATGCTCTCCCAGAGGTCAAATGAGCATTGCTCATTGGCTTGGCTCTGGGCAGCAGCAGGTCCCTTTTGCGGCTGGCTGGAGCTGGCTCTGATCTGACATGGGGCAGGTTCTGGGCTCTGCGTGCAGAGGCTACTCCTGCAGCCCCCTCACTGCCAAAACCTTGCCCTGTAAGCCCAATACAGTGTGTGTGTGTGTTTGCACAGTGCGGGGGTGAGAGGGGGTACAGAACAAGGTCAATAAATAGAAAGGAAGTAGAAAAGAGTATGTTACAGCCTCGAGTTTTGCCGTTTTGCCTGCGTGCATCTTTTAAGTCAGGCAAGACTTGAAATGGGAGTGGTTTCCTCCAAGCCCTCAAAAAGAGCAGGTGTATGACATAACATGCAACATGCTGTGCAAAGTGGATAAGGCAATATGAAGAACCACTGTAACACTGGAAGAGTCAAAACTGCTAAGTAAGTGGCTTTGTCCCTTTGCCATGGCTTTCTAGCCAACACATTCTTTAGTGCAATATTTTTCTAATGGAAAATGTGATTGAAACACATTTACAATTTTCCTTAGGGAAAATGTTGACACTGGAATAGCCTTCCTATTTTTAATGGAGAACATTGAAATGAAACATTTGATTTGTGGTGGGCTAGGCTCAAACTGGAATGCACTGATGAACTGGCCTGAGGTGTTAATTTAAATGTACTGCTCTTTGAAGGTGCATTACTTTCTGAAAGCTGTATTGTACAACTCCATTTCCCCCTCATTGGCCAGGTTCCTCAGATGATTAAATTTCTCCAAAGCTCTGCAAGCTTCCCTTCGCTCAAGCTCCAGGATTGGCTATGGTGATGGTACCCAATCCAGAGAGCCTTGGGCTCCTGGCCACATAACAGTGCCATTTTGGAAGTGACTTGAAATGGAGCATTAAGCTGAGTTCAGAGCACTTGACTTCAAGAATGTTGAAGCAACTCATCTGGGGTTTCCAGAGCAAACCTCACCATTCCATGAAGAGTTCCCAGAAATCCAGGCCTTCAGTCCAACATGGGGTGACAGCAAAACTCCAAATGTACCTGAGGTGATGTGAGCAGAGTAAGTTTTGAAGGTTTTGAGCAGGTGGCAGCACAGGCTGAATGTTTGTCATGGTAGGGAGGAAAACTAATTGATCTCACTGCCCTGTAGAGAAAAGCATCAAGAGGAAAAAAAAAAGTGCTCTCCTTCTGCGTGAGCAATTGGACAGGCAAGAGCCAGCAGCTTGTGTGACAGCTGGTGCTGCTAGTTGTCCTGGAGGGCTATGCTGGTCTCCTCCTCTCCTTCCCCATGCTCTGGACTAAGCTCCAATTAACCAGGCAAAAAAGAGCTCTGAGCAACAATCTGGAAAACATCCCAAAGTCCAAATATTGAGGCAATTTTATTATAAGTGGTTAAATTAAAACTAAAGCAGAGAGACAATATTCTTACAGTTTGGGATCTCTGATACCATGTGGTCTTTGCTAGAAGCAATGATGATGCATTTTCTGTCAGCAGTTAAAATGAGAAACCATAATTTGCTCTCCTTGTCACTGTCCATGGTTAACTTACTTGTTTACTTTCACTTTTTTTCCACTAGTATGTTCAGCTGGTCTTGGCATAACTTGGTTTTGTTAGTCACTCTAGCTGCCCGTGTAAAATAAAAACTGCAAGTGAAAACAAAAATATGTATGTATATACTGCAAAAATGGAAAAAGTAAAAACAAAAACAAAAACAAAAAACTTCCAGTACTGTTTAACATTCTCATTTTTAACAGAATATGCTATTTTCCAAAAAACTAAAAAGTCAAGCAAAATGAAAAGAAAAACTTCCTAGTTATAACCTTCACTTTGTTGCTCTAAGAGGTTCAGCACATTCCTAAAAGTCATGTTTTCAAAATATAAAATGCCTGGTTTGAGGCTTATACTCCATATGATTGAATACGTGTTCATAGCACAAATATGGAACAAATGTGGGGTACAAAAACAGTAGATTGAATACATCTTCCTGCATATTTAAGAAAAAAAAACTATTATGGATATTGTAAAAATATGAAAACAAAAATCTCTTTTACTGAGAAATAACAAAGTAGAAATTGGTTTGCTTTACAACTGGTTATATCTTCCCAAAGGGAAATATGGTACTGAAGATGTTAAAACTCAAGTAAAAAGAGCACTCTTGAGGTTATTAAACTCAAGTTGGTTGAGTTTTCATCATTATGACTAAGTCTTCGCACATACTCAAAGGGAGACAAAGCATCACATCTGCTGCTGAAACTGTTGGGACCCATAGTAAAAACTTTTTTTTTTTGTGCTGGGTTTTAAAGTTAAGATTGGGGTTTACCCTAACCTCCCCTACCTTCCTCTACAACACCCCCCCGCCCCCCCCCCCCCAAAAAAAAAAAAAAAGGCAGGCAACAAACCAAAACCAAAAAACAACACCAGAACCACCAAAATAAACTCCTCACTTCTTCATAATGGAAATAAGTTGTTTTCCTGGGAGGACAGGAGGACATACCTTAGAGACTTACTGACTAAATTGTGAGGGCTGTTGAGAAAATCCTGCTGGCAGTCAGATGACTCTTCCTAAAAGGTGAGATCTTTCCAGAAAAAAAAAAAAATATGGGAGAGGAAATTTTGACTATATCGGCATTTGCTCTCTCCTTCACTGTTCCACCTATCCCATTCAGCAGTGCCCAAATTTTTCCTTGGTCTTCCTTTTGTTGATGTCATAGCTATCAAAGTCCTTCTTGCTGCCCTTCACTTCCCTTGTGATTTTCAATTCCAGCTGAGCTTTGGCTTTAACTCCATTTCTGCAAGCTGAGGCAATGTCACTACATTCATGTTGGGTACCTGTCCCTGCTTCTGCTTCTTCAGTCTACTTTTGTGTTTGAACTCGGTCAGGAGTTTACAGATAAGCCAAGCTGACCTTCTGCTGTCTTTGCCTGACTTCCTGCATATTGTGATGGGTTTCATGCTTTGAAGTGACTGTCCTTCAATATCAACCTACTTGTCAGGGATTTTTGGCATTTTGGGACTGCCACTGACAGGGTATTGCCTACTTCTTCCCTGAATGAACCAAAATCTCTTAGTCTGAACTCCAAGGTTTTTATTCTAATGCTTGTCTTTCTCATTACCCTCAGGATCCTCTAGCCAGGATTAGCTGACCATTTCATGGGCAGTCATTGCCACCAACATTGCAATTAATTACCACAATTCTTGACCAGTTCTTTATTTTTGAGTAGCAGATAAAACATACTGCCTTCTCTTATTAGCCTGTTCTGGACCAACATTGAAAAAATGTCCCTAGTGCACACTAGAAACAACCAGGTTTGCCTGTATTGCCTGTATCCAACAAGATATAAGTGTGTTTGGGTGTACTAAGGCTTACAATTGAAGACTTTTTTTTTTTGAAATTTCTTTACCTATTTTTTTTTTCTTATTCAATGTCTGGAGCAGATGCTCATCAAGATGTTCTGTTTGTTGACCTCCTGGATCTTATAATCCTAACTCATGGACTACTGACAGCTATGTCACCCATTCCACAGCACAGTTAAGCACTTAAGCCACTCTTTTGTGTAGAATATGCCTGCCCCACAAATATTCCTTGACTGGCCTTCCTGAGGAGCCTCTATCCATCCATCACAGCACTCCAGTTGTTTGCTGTCTCCCACCATATCTGGAAATACATTTCCAATGATCTTACTGCTCTGCATTAGTATACAGACATTTGTTTTCCATGCTGTGTGCATTTATATACAGACATTTGAGACTGGCCCCTGCTTTCTCTGTGTGATTGCTTCTCTACTATCTATTTGGTCTTCCACCCCATCTCCTGTTTCTCTGTTACATGTAGGCTTTGACTTCATCTCCCAATGAAGCTAGAAGAAGTTGTTAATAAGGCAGAATTGGTCCAACTGGTTTCTTGTTAGCATACCTGAATTATGGGGTAATTTTACATGGGAGGACCAGGACATTATTTTGAAGTATCAAACTGAAACCAGGGGGGCAAAGTTGTAAAGTAATCTGAAGAACAACAAGAATTTGGAAAGATGTGATCAAAAGATTGTAAAATAATTACATCACAACACTGTATATATGTATATTTGCAGAGAATGGAATTGAAGCAGAAATATGAGTCTTCTATTCCCTTATCTTCAGCAAAATTTTGTGATGTCTTTGCTACTAATAATATATTTGTCATCCTTTGTGTTTCTGGTTCAAATGCAAGCTGTAAAACAGGATAACTATGTTTTCCTTGACTCCAGTGAGGGACTTTTGTGCAGTGGTTCTTGAGGTGAATCTGGTCACGGTATGTACGTGTCAGTGTGAGACCACACGGTGGAGTTAAAGCGATGTTCAATTTGCAGGCTTGTACATGCAATGGACCTAAGAAGTTGTGATGGCCTTTACAGAACTGTCCTTGCAAATTCTGTCTGTTAACGTTATAATACAGAAGGTCATTATGGAAAGATTTTTTTTGTTTGTTCGTTTTGGTTTGTTTTTTGTTTATTTGATTTCTTTATTAAAAGCAAAACTCACAAAAACTGCACTCTCAGTTTTGGGTGGCTTGGATATATCTTCAATTAAAACCAGAAATAGCTCAAATATAACACTTCTCTGATCCAAACAAATGGAAAGTCAGAACTATTTTGGGTTGAATCAAGCAGTTGAATTCCAAATTAACTTTGGAACGATATGTATATATATGTTTTTTTTCCTAAAAAACAAAGCTGTGGAAAATAGAACTATTCAACAAAAGGTGGTGATTCAAGTTGCCTCTAGCAAGATTGATGGTTTCTAACATGGGAGAGCCCTGAGCACTTTTAGTGATGGGAGAGCCCTGAGCAGTTCCGTTTTCTCTGCCTGAGAGGATCCAATGTATCCCCTACTGTATTGTAGTTAAGTGCTTTAACCACTAGCCTGTAGTGTCAGGTTGAATGAATCCTTAAATGTTTCTTAAGTGGCATATAAATAATTGATTCTTGCTGACATACATGTATATCTTCAACATTGTGATGTAAACTTTCGCTCTTATTTATTTCCAATCTTCTTCATTTCAGCAATACTGGGATGTAAGAAAGATATCTGCTTGTGTTCATTTCATATATTGATGAATAATTACTTGTAAATAAAAACAATGTGGCTAAATATTACATTTAAATATTAATTTATCTCATCAAGACTCCTAGCAGAACTTAGAAAGTTCATGAGAAGTTACATCTTTAGTCAGAGGAAAAAGAAAATATATATATATTTTTTTTTTAAGGGGCAGAGAGCAGATGGACTTTTAAAACAGTATGTGTGAAAAAGAGATAAAGAATATAAAAGAAACTCTGAACACATCTACATGCAAAACATGCAAGACAAATTTCTTTGACACAGGTATGTGAAATTCAGGTTTAAAGTTTTGCTCCATGAGCTTTGCCACTGCTTGCTGTTGCTTACAGTGTGTTTACAAGAATGAGTTTTATTCCTCATCAAAATAATGCCATAAATTCTTCTTAAAACAATGCAAAGACATAAAATCTCTATCAATCGGTAGTGTCGGATAATCATTCGTATTGTTAATTCCAAGCTGATTGATCAGTTTGATTTCACTCTTAGAACTATTTCTCTAGCACTGAACACATGCCCCTGTGAGATTGTATGATACTTGGGTATATTTTTGGATTTGTTTTTGCAGTCTTTACTATCATTGGTAAAACACCAACAGTACACATCCAGAAATTCTATTACTTTTCTAAAAGAAACCATAGTGTCTAAGCCCTTTTGAAAATATATTGAAAGAAACTTTCACATATAAAAAAAATATTACTTGTATTATCTGCTATAATTTATAATAAAGGTCACTGTAGTTCCTGCTGGGTTTTTCTGTCTTTAATACAACACTAGGGCTTTTGTAAAGGGCTTTGCTTAGGAAGTAGTTTTTTTGTTTGTTTGTTTCCTTGTTTTTTTTTGTTTTTGTTTTTCTTTTTCTTTTTCAAAAACACTCTGTAAAATGATATAAATACACAATGTTTTTGCTGTTCTGAATTAATTTATTTCATTCTGGGTCATAGCAACTAATCATTAATCTCCCCTGATCACAGAGTGGAACTGATGAACCTGTTGAGTGTCTATAATTTCTTTGTGAAACTACATATATACCAAGCTTTTGAGAAGTTTAATTTAGCTCTGGATCCAGATTTCAACATTATGATTTCATAGAATCACAGAATGGTTGAGGTTGGAAGGGACCTCCAGAGATCATCTAATCTACCCCCCCTGCTCAAGCAGGGTCACCTAGAGCATGTTACTCCAGGTCGCATCCAGGTGGATTTTGAATATCTCCAAAGAAGGAGACTCTGCAGCCTCTCTGGGCAGCCTGCTCCAGTGCTCTGTCACCCGAACTGTAAAGAAGTTCTTCCTCATAAGGTGATGAAACCTCCCGTGGTTCAATTTATACCCATTACCCCTTGTCCTATCATTGGCCACCACTGAGGAAAGTTTGGCGCCATCCACTTTACATTGACCCCTCAGGTGTTTGTAGAGGTTGATAAGATCCCCTCTCAATCTCCTCTTCTCTAGGCTAAACATACCCAGCTCACTTAGTCTTTCCTCATAGGACAGATGTTCCAATCCCTTAATCATCTCCATGGCTCTGTGCTGGAGCCTCTCTAGAAGTTCTATGTCCCTTTTGTGCTGGGGAGCCCAGAACTGGACACAATGCTCCAGGTGTGGCCTCACCGGAGCTGAGTAGAGGGGGAGGATCACCTCTTTCGACCTGCTGTCCACACTCCTCCTGATGCAGGCTAGGATCCCATTGAGTCACCATCCCTGGAGGTCCTGATGCAGGCTAGGATCCCACTGAGTCACCATCATTAAGGTTGGAAAAGACCTCAGTCACGTGATTCTATGATCAGGAACAGTTATTCCCATCTTTATTAAAACACATATGTTAAATAAATACTTGTCTTTACAAAGATCTCATAATGGAAGTGACAGTTTGTAACTTCTTATACATAATAAGCAATAAATAGTGCCTTACAATACAACATGACAGTATTGCTGATTTTTTTTCCCCTTTGATCCCTATCAAAAATTAAATGTCGTTTTCATTCTTTCAACTGACTTTCCCCAAAAGGCTGACTGTGATCAAAGCATACATGCTTAGCACTAAAGTTTTTTTCTTTTTTTAAATTAAACTGACATAATTTTCACTGGAACTTGGAGAAATTATATCTATTGTTATAGGCAAAACACATGAAAGATTAATTATTTAAACAGTCTACATGCTTAAAGGTTTTAACTGTAATATCTGCCTTCAGAAAGAAGAGTATTAAGTAGGTTTAATCTTAGACATGACAAAGAAAAATCCCTCTGGTTGTTATTATCTTATGGTGTATTCAGCTGGCCAGGTGATGGCCCACTGAAACCCATTGCCATTCACAGTCTTGCCCCTACTGCTATGGACAGGTGGCATATTTCCCAGGTCATAATTCCAAGTTGTAAATTTATATTTCTTCTGCGTATAAAAGAGAAAAATACCCATCTTCTAACTATGCTGCTAATTGAACAATTGTTCAACTGAAGTTTTGGTACTATGTTGACATCAATTGTTAATTGAAGTGTAGATATTACAAAGACATCACTTTAACATTTTTTTTTCCTCAATTTTGTATTAATCTTTCAGCATTGCTTGACTCAGACCCCAGCCTATTACTGCAAAGAGCGCAGTCTCTAAAAAGAAACAAATTATGAGAAAAAAGTGACAATGTTAGACAATTTAATGAAGCATGTCATTGCTTACATGCGTATACATATGTATGTTCAGACATTTATTATATATACACAAATAATACACCATATTTCTGCATATACTGTATATGATTTTTTTTTCTTTTTATCAAGACCCTTTGAAAAAATATATTGTTATAATTGTTCATATATTTTGAGGCACTCCTCTTTTGGAAAAGAATAGAAGTCCATGCAATTGTAGAAAACGTTGTACTTGCAGTTTACCTCATATTTTTTGATGATGTTCTGCCAAACAGCAAATCCATAACAAAAAATATTTTACAGGGCATGTAGATTTTTGTCTCAGCAGACAAGAGATGTTAATTATGTGCCTGCTAGTGGTAAAGATCAGTAGAAAGAAAACAAATTGTTTAAGAACCAGCTTAAGCAGAAAATATTATTTTTAGTAGGACTGTCTTTGCAATTTAAAACCTTTGGTTATGTAACATGATGATCATGTTGTCAAAGAGGCTAATCTACCACAGGGCCATAAAAGCCAGCTGGGAAGCACAAGAAGCATATTGGAATTTGCAGAACCACCTTTGCTGATGCTGCGGGATTACTGTTGGTGACTTTGCTAGCCAGTATGTACAAATATTTCTCTGCTGCCCTGTAGTGGATGTATCTGAACTCTTTTGCATAATGAATAGGAGGCACATTTTCAGAGAATCCCAGTGGGTCAGAATTTTAAAGGTTAACCTTCTCCTTCTAATTTGGAGGTCTCTCTTGTAGCTTCCAAATATAACTATGCCAAAAGCTGGAAAAAGAAAGCATCAAGTTCCGCAAGGAAGAGGAGCTCCCCAGCAAAGAAATTAGCCCCTGTTGACAATAGGAAGAATCAAATTATAGCATGACCGTGAAAGGTGTAAATGAGATCAGTATATGCTGATCTCTCTCACTCTCTCTCTCTTTTTTTTTTTTTTTTTTTTTATTTGCATGATGAATTTCCTTCCCAGATGACTTTTTCTCCACCATATATATTTGAGAAAATAAGGGAAGCTTTTGATGTATGGTCTCTGGTTTTCCACAGCCCTATTAAAGGACTAAAAGGCAAACCAGCAAAACAGGAGGGAACTGGAAACAATTAACAATGGATTTTAATTAATGCATTTTAATTAAGAATATATATTGGGGTTTCTACAATTTGGGTACTTTCTTTCTGAAGCACTTATTTGACCAGAATTTGTCCAGCACATATCATGTTCTTTAAGCTTAATAATTCATTCTACTGTGTATGATAAATGGCTCATCTGATCACTCATGTTGTTTCTTACAGAAGAACAGAAGTAGGATGCTGCCCTAGGTTAATAGGCAACAACAAGTTCCATTGATTTAAACAGTGAGTGCTGGTTAACAAATGCTTTAGGCTGGTGGCATTAGCATGTGGCCTGAGTTTCTCTGTGTTCATATATGTAATTAAAATTCATAATACTAATGAGGAAAAGACTATGGATCTTAAAAGCAGCACTGTAGAAATATGAATACCTTACAAATTTTGGGCAAGTTTTGGAGTCATATTTGTTGTAAGTTTACAAAGCCACATTGTTTTCTTTGGTATGCTTTATAAACTGAACTAAATTTCAGTTCTATTCTCTTGTTTTCAAAATGGTACACATAGTTAGACAAAACCTCTGAGAGGATACAGAAGGAAGAACCGATAAAAAAATCTCCCTTTTCCACAAATAACAGATTTTTGTCCCCTGGGCTCCTGCAGCTGTAGAGATAGCTTTGCTGTTGGCTAAGGTCCTATTTAGGTTGAGATTTGGTTAGCAGAATTTGCACTTGGAAAGTGCAGCACTCTTCCAGAAATTCTTCACACAGCCACGGGCTCTGCAGGCACACAACAGTTTTCCTGCTCTTTATAGTAACACCTTGCAGGAGTTTACATTCTTTCACCATCAGAAGTGATGCAAACATCAGCAACAAGCTACTTCACAGCACTTTTCACTTGTTTTTCCCCAGAAAACAATTAACGTTTGGATAAGATTGTGCAAAAATTGTGTAAGATGTTACAGGTTATGTTGGTCATTACTGAGCTGCTGTTGGAAAGACTTGCATAGATCCTTCCTTCTAGTGCTGCCTTTGGAGAAGTAATGGTTTTATACCTCATGAAGAGGAACATTGTAATTAAAGGTATAAATGTTGTACTTCAGTCTTTATTTTCCACTGGCAACAAGAGATAAGGGGATGGAGCAGAGCAATGAAGAAGGCTAGCATGGTTAATTTTATCTTCAATTTGAGGAATGTAATTATTTGTGAAGTAGTGGATCACAACTCATCTTGCATTCACTACTTTTAAACACTAGTAGCTCAGGGGAATTTTTCATTTTTTTATATTGGCAGCATATCATACTTTTACCTTCTATTTCTATGTTAACCAGAGCACTTTTTTATTTTATTTTATTTTATTTTTTTTATTTTATTTTATTTTATTTTATTTTATTTTATTTTATTTTATTTTATTTTATTTTATTTTATTTTATTTTATTTTATTTTTTATTTTATTTTATTTTATTTTATTTTATTTTAATTTTATTTTATTTTATTTATTTTATTTTTCCTTAAACAGGTCCTTTCCTTTGGCTTTTTTCACCCTGTACTGGGTCAGCACCCATATGGTGCTGAGTTTTGGATTTGTGACTAAAAAAATGCTGATAACACACCAGTCTTTTGGTGAAGAATGCTGGCACTGTATCAAGGCTTTCTCTTTTTCCCACTCTTTACCCCCAGCAAGTAGGATGAGTGTACACAAGAAGCTGGGATTGAACACAACTAGGAGTGCTGACCCAAACTGACCAAAGGTACTTGAACTGACCATCCCGTATAGAATCATAGAATCATTTAGGCTGGAAAAGACCTCTAAGATCATCTGGTCCAACCTTTAGCCTAGCACTCCCACATCCACCATTAAGCCATGTCACTGAGCTCTATCTACTTCTACATGTTTTTTGAAGACTTCCAGGTGTGGTGACTCAACTGCTTCCCTGGGCAGCCTGTTCCAATGCCTCACAACCTTTTCAGTGGAGAAATTTTTCCTAATATCCTATCTAAACCTTCCCTGGCACAACTTAAGGCCATTTCCTCTTGTCTTATCACTTGGTGCTTGGGAGAAGAGACAAATCCCCAGCTCTCTATAGCCTCCTTTAAGGTAATTGTAGAGCATGATAAGGCTTCCCAAATATGTCACATATGATATTGAGCTCAGCAACAAAAGCTCAAGGAATGGGGGGCAGGGGGTGAGAGGGATGTTTGTTGTTAGGCATTTTCTTTCTAAGTAACCCTTGCAAGTACTGAGTACTTGTAGAGTACGAAGTAGTTGGACTTCTGCCTGCTGATGGGAAGTGATGAGTAAAGTCCTCCTTTCTACTCCGAGTGCAAAAGCTTTTGCTACACCTATAAGCTGTCTTTATCCATGAGCCATCTTGCCTTCCTTCTGTTTTCAGCCTGTCCCACAGGAGGGCACAGTGAGTGAGCAGCTGGGTGAGTGTCTAGATGCTGGCCAGCATCAACTAACGAGCATTCTGCCTTCAGCTATCCCCAGCTCTCCAGACCTCTCTTTCTTTCTGTATATCAACCTCCCTGCTACCAGCACAATTCTGATTCCCTTTTTTCCATCGCCACATGCAAAGGTCAAGAAAGAACTTTGCTTAAAAGAAACAGATAAAGACTGTTCAAGCTGTGAAAAAGCTGGTTCTAGATACTAGAAGGTTGAAGTTTTCTTTAGTATATTGTTATATCAAAGGGACTTGGACATGTGCTCAAGTGCTTTTCTGAGCCAAGACTTACAATCATAACTAAATTTGTAGATCCTTATGGTGGCAAGTTGTTTTAGCTTGGAGATCACCTTGATATCTAAGCACAAACCTAACCTTCAGAAAAACAAAACAAAACACACATTTCATATAATTAAGCTATCAGAGCCTTTATATTTATAACTAGACAAAAGACATTTTAAGTCACCTAATTACACTTCTGCATGAGTAGAATGGAGTTGCCTGCAGTAATGCATGCAGGTACATTGAATGATCCTAATGAAAACAGTCATTGAAAAGGGAGATTTCTTTTGAACTCTTAACAATAATTTTACTGACTGCCTACAACAGTTAAGCTGGTGTTCGCTGGCACTTTTAATTTATGTTTAGAAACATGCATTTCACTGAATAAAGCGGCATGACCCGGTGGCTTTCAGAAGTCAGGGGGAATGTGGAAAATAGAATCAGAAAGAGGAATCACCTCTTTCTCCAGGCCAGACAGCAGCAGCTGCAGACAGCAGGGACACTGTAGCTGGATCCCTCTAGATATTTTTTTTAAAAATGACTGGCAGGACACCCTCTGAGATGGCTTCAAATCTTGGAACAAGCTCTTCCACAGCTTGCTCCAAAGCACGCTGAATTTGGTGACCTTCTGGGCATGCTGCAAAGGATATCTGCTTGACAGGGCTTTCAGAGTATGTTAAGGGTGAAGGCGTTGGAAAGACTTTTCTGGATGCAGCTGACTGGCTGGATTCCTGCTTGAATTGATCACTTAATTCTGCTGAGATTCAATTTCACACAGTTAATTGTGTTAGAGAACCTCAGATCCAATATGGACAGACTTTCTTTCTCTTTCTTTCTTTTCTTTCTTTCTCTTTCTTTCTCTTTCTTTCATTTTTCTCTCTTTCTCTCTTTCTCTCTCTCTCGTTCTTTTCATTCTTTCATTTTTTCTTAAGTGAATGGGATTAGCTTGAGTATTTTGCTGAATCTGAGTGAAGATAAATACTGCATCATCTATAACTTTAATGTTGTTTTGGTCCTAAGAGAAGAAATTACAGAATTAATTCAGCTTCCTTTTTGACATGCCCCAGAAAACCTGGTTGTTTTGCAATCTTCAAACTTTGAACAAAGGAACTTTGTTGTTTACTAAACCGTTGAAGAAATGGGAAAACTTAAAATTCAAAGCTGAGACATTTAAGACATTATTTGCAATTCAGATGAAAGAAAACAATTGGTACACCATTAAAATGAGAAAAATTAAGGATGAGAAATCAATATTTTAGGCTTATTAAAGAGGCAGAAGACTTGTACCTCACATATATAGCTAATATCTATTAATATAAAAACACTTGGGTAATATATTTTTCTGTTTTTAATTAGTGTCCTGCAGTTTTTCATTGAATTGTATGTTCTCATAGGTTGTCCTTGGCTCAGAGCTTACATTGCTTTGTATTCATGTAGAGCACTGAATATTGGTAGTCTAACAATGTTAATTACAAGTTTCATTTCAAAAAGTTTATTATGTTAACTTTCTGGAGTAAACCTGAAAACTCTGTAAACACTATAAGGCACTGGTCACCCTCTAGGCAATATCGTGAGGGACATTTAGAGCAGCCACAAGTCAGACCTTTGCAGATGTGAGGATGAGCCCTGACCTACATCCTGTCATATCTGGAGCCTTCAGTGTTGGAATCTGCACTGACACCAACCTTGCAAATTCCAGTTTGTCATACCTTTACAAGATCATGTTCCGACCAGGAACTCAGGGGAGAAACAACTCCTTATTTGATTGTTTTTTGCTCTTCAGTTTTTAAAGTGTGTAGACAAGCCAACAGGGATGAAAAAACAGTACCATGAGACTGTGAAAACTCCGGAGCTGTGATGTGCAGGGCTACTGCTGCTGGCTTAAGAAATCCCTAAACCACTCATATGTGGGGCAGCAAAATTACTAGGGAAGTGTTGTTATATCCTTCTTCTCTTTTTATTTTCTGCTCACTCATTATCATTATCGTCCGTTGTCAGAGGTAGGATAAGATGAGATGAACCTTTGATCTGACCAGGTATTGTCCTTTTTATTCAATTGCATTGTGCAAGAAAATGCTGGGTATTGCCCTAATGCCAACATACACAGTTGCAACCGAGTAGATTTTGGTTCAGTAACCTTGTTTTGTCATTCCCTATATTGTCATAGCTTTTATGTATTGCTTGAATGTGTAGTTGGGCTCACCATATCTCTTGGTATATTTTTTCCTCTTCTGTAGAAGGATGTGACAATTCCAAGTAAGAAGAGTATTTTTAGTCTGTGCTTTCTTTTAACCTGTATTGTAATGTACCAAGGTCATCTTTATTACAAACACTGCATAATGCTCCCAAAATAGTCTGTGTACATTTGTGCACTCATAGTTGTTTTTTTTTTTAAAAAAAAGATTGCTTTATATAAGTCTGTAAAGCATCAGCAAGCAACAATCTTTTACTTGTGAAATTGCCTTTCCCTTTCCTAGTCATCCTTTTGACACATAAATGATCATTTTAGATTTTTTAATAATTGTGCTGCACCGTTTACTTCAGCCTGAACCATTTCACCAAATAATAGTCAAGTTTAAGCAGTCTTCAAAGACGATTTATGAAATAATAGTTTGAATGTTCCTGGCATTTTACAATTTACCCATTAATTCAGAGTACTTTATTTTTATTCATTCATAGGATTTTTATTTTACTTAGTTTTAGTGCTTTAACCCATCCTTCTGCCCACTTAGTACACAACAGGCACTTGTTCATTGTCCAGGAAGTCACTACGAACTCCAGCTTTTCTAGATATACATCAGGCCTTAGAAGCACACCTGGAGACACCACTGGCTGCTAGGATCAAGTGCGTGGAAGCACTGACTCAGCATCACGTTAGCACAACACAGAGGATCTTGTAATTTTCCAAGGGAATAACAAAAAAGATATAAAATCAACTGACTCATATTTGGAAATATGTGGACCAAATTCTGCCTTCACACTGTCCTGAATTACGCTATAAATTGAATCACCTTTCTTTTAGCTGCTGATGCTTTTAGTCTCAGACTTCCACGAAGGAAAGTGAACACAATGGCTAAAGGTACAGCACTGGTTCTTAATAAAATTGACACCTGTTTTTCCTAAAAGAAATAATATATATATGTACATATATAAACTACCTCTTGTTTTAGAAAAATAACTGAAAATCAGCTGTTCACTGAAAGCCTGAAAGTTCTCACTGATGAAAAGGCAATCCTCTGAACTCCTCTGGTGCTACAATTTCTTTCCTTGGTCTTGTTGCTTGTACAGGTGCAACCTGATTGGAGAAGGAAAGAGAGTATGTGACCAGGGCATACAGCTTGCTTCACAGTATGCTGAGTCACAATGCTATATTTTATAACAGTGTTGCCTTTGAGAGTTGCCTTTTTTTTTTTTTTTTTTTTTTTTATTATCTGCAGCAGTTTTCATGAATAAATTACTTTAAAAAAAGAGTGAATTTGTAAAAAGGTCTTTTTGTGCCCTGTAATTATCTCATAGAATTTAATCTGGGAAGGTACTGACTAAAATGCTTAATGCAATGAAGTAGAAAATGTTTAACTTATGCTCATTTTTAAAACAATCTGTTTTCTGATACTTACAATAATGATGAGGTGAATTTTTAATATACCATGTATTGTGCATGCTTGAATATCCTTCCTCTGACAGAACCATTAGTCTACCTAAAACCAGCAGAATGAGTTTTTTTTCACTTGAAAGAAAAAAAAAGTAAATTGCTACTTTCTAGCTCCTACACCAAAGGAAAAAGCCCTAGAATTTATCATCCTTAAACAAGAGACCTCTGTCTGAATTGAAATTAAAAATAAACAAACCACCTGAGTGAATTTCTTTCATGTAAATTTTAGTTCAGCATTTTAAAGGCTGGCTGTGTCATTTTTATACTATGAAAACTACCAACATAAAAGATGTCTATTTGTATTACAATAAAATTACAATAAAGTGAAGGTTACACTAGCAGTTCTATTATAATAAGGTATTTTCAGAAAGCTGTAAATTAAGTTTTCTATATCTTTGAGTTTGTGTATGCATCTAATCCTCAAATCCATGTAATGTAACATTTTTTTTAATAGGAATAATTTCTGAAATCCTATTTAGATGCAGTTATTTTTGAATTTTACCATGTAACTCTGAAATGTGACATCATCCTTCAGCGTTTTTGGAAAACAAATATTTCATTGGTTGTTGTAGTGATGGTTGACTGCTTTTTCCCTCCAGACGAAGATGGTTACAACTACCTTCTATAAGCTCTTTCATTCCAGGAGGGCTTTTACTTTGAACAAGAATCGGAACAAAGCTGTAACTAAGTCATAGCTGCTGATCTTCCACATAATATTTAACTGGCAGTATCAGAAGGCAGCCTTTCAATAGAGTTGGCCTCACTTCGGGTTTAGTCCACCCCATTTACATTTTAACTTCAATTATGAAGACTGCAAGCTGAAGGCAGAATAATGTGAATAGGGTCAGTTTTCCCATTTATAGACACTATTTTTGTGTCTTCAAGATGAAAAGTGAGAATTCTGTGACATCATCAAACTTTGGTATCGTAGAGATGATTTCAATGTCTCATTAATGTCTTTGATAGTTGATTTACTGACTACCTTGAAAGAAGTGGGCATTGGAAATTAACGTCCGAAGAGTGTTAAACAAGAATGCTTTATGGGACTGGTGGTAGTCCATATTTTTAGCAACCCAGCTTTCACTTACACTTGCACAATTCTGCCCATTAAAGCACTACTGTGCAGTTGCTATCACTAATTAGTGTTGTCAGTAAATATTAGCAAATATATTTGAACTTTAATGAAGCTACAACACAGTCCACAGAGTGGTTATATGTATTCTGTGTTTTTTTTTGTAATTAACTACACAATGACTTAATATTATCTGTCAAACTCAGTATAGTTGCTTATTCCATTATTGTCTATTCCTAACAATGTCTGCATTACATGAGGTGATGTGCAAGAATGGGATAAATAAAACTCTTTGATGTTAAGGTCCATCTATCTCTGTACAATACAGCCACATAGGAGAAAGTGCAATGAAACAAGGAGATTATGCTGAATGGGCATGATCTTGGCACAACAGAAAACGAGTTTAAATGAATTATTTCCCTATGCATTGTGACCAGTTTTAGACAAAAGACAGATGTATTCAGTGGGGTAGTTCCCTGGAAGTTTATAGGGAACTACTATGGTGGCATGAGTGGTAATATAAACAGATATAAAAAATGTTTTTTTAACATAAACAGGAATGTCTTTTCTGGAAACAGGTCAACACAATGATTTTTTTTTTTTGAATGCAAAGTTTATTGATTTAAAAAGATAAGCACCAAACTTAAGTAGATATTATGGGTAAAGAGGAAAAAAAGAAAGAATAAAGAAATATTGAAAAGGTTCATTTGGACTTCTTAGGTTAGATTCCAAAGTAGATTTAAGAGTAAATCAGTGAATAACAGAAGTCTTAGTGCCCAGTAATTCTAACACATACAACCCATGTGCAGACCCAGTCTTTTCTCAATTCTCCTGGTAGGTAAATACTTAAGGAGTCATTCCTCTTTATATTATTATTATTATTATTATTATTAACAGTATTTATTTATTTATTATTGTTATTATCAGTGTTATTTCTCCTTTGTCTAAAACAGTATTTAACTCTTCCATCAGAATACAGCTGAAGAATTAGAAGACCTCACACCTAGAATATCACATAAAGTAATGGTGAATGCTTGTTAGCACTGCAATATGGAAGGATGAAACTGATTTTCTGTATGTGATTGATTCTTATATGCTGAAGGTTCACAACCACTGAAGTGTAGAAGCTGCTTCCACTGTAAACACTGATTAAATCGCCTTGTCAATTTAGCCTTTGCTTTATTAAAATGTCTACATGAAAGCATACTTTCTTCAATTCAAAATGATTATCTTCCACTTAAATGTATATATATATTTTAAGTTGTTTTATGCCAACCCTAAAATGAAACTAGCAGCCTTCTTTTTGTTTCCCTCAGTGAACAGAACAACCAGCCTTCTTGGAAGTCGACATCTGTATGAACATCTATATGATGTTTCTCGCAAATATGAGACATAAACAAGGTGGTGGTAATCTGTGAAGGCATTCAAAAGGCAGATTTAATTTATGTCTGATCACGGAGGGGAGCAGTGGAGGGAAACCAAGAGGTAAAGCTCAGCAAGGAAAATGGCCTTAGTGCAAGCATCCTCAGAGGGCATGAGCGAGGCAAATGGAAAGCCAGAGGAAAGACTACTGCAGTAATGAGTGAGACGTGAGCTTTATGGATGAATAAGAAAGGTTGGGTTTAGTGATTATACGTGGATGGAATGGTCCAGATTTAGCTTCAGTTAAGGTATAAGGAACATGTGAAAGCTTCAAGCTCCCAATTAGCCTTAGAAGGAGTTCTGCTTTTCCTTTTCTGTGTTCATAATCTGCCCTTGTGTGTCTTACTTAGTTTAGCTGTACAGAAAAATACCAATAAATGGAGATTTAGAGAAGCTGTGCTGACAGTGTCTGGCCCTGGTTGTTCTTTTTTCTGTGAGGTTGTGAGTGGCTTTGGTTAGAGGCATGAGAGATGCTTGAATTTTCAAAGCTCTGCAAAGTAAACATATATAGCTGGTAGCAGCATTTGTAAATTAAAGATTACTTTAATCTTCAGTGACAGATTCATGAAATATTGCTTTAAATTCTGCTTCGTGCAGTAGAGTCAACTGAGTTTATTTTGGAGACAAAAGCAATTTAAGAGAACCCATAGATTGCTTTGGCCACTGAAGAGTATAAATTATCGCTAACTAAATTCTGTCAATAGGGTATGTTGAGCTATTTAGATAAAACATGCTTTTTGACATTTATCACAGAATGATCCCTTCCCATAGACTGCTAGTCACAAAAAGGGAGACATAGATGAGTCATTGAGGGGCTGGTAATGTTTTTCCTGACATAAATGATATTGGTTATGGATGAAGAAATTTGCCTGTTATTTTTTTTTTCCTTTCTCTAGTATGGTACAATAATATGCAATCAGACAGCAATGCTTTCAAATTCCAATGACAAAAATACTGTAAACATATAAAAATGTATCTGGATGTGGCAGATGCTGTTACTAAATATATATTTACTAGGATGCAGAAAAAATCCTTCTGAGGTAGAAGCAAGAAATCTGTTGCTTAAGTTAAATGCTTAGCAATGAATCTTGCCCCAAATTGCTCACAAGTCAACAGTTTTTGAACCCACAGTCTCAGCAAAATGTTATTTCCAGTTCCAGTCTTATGTGGAGATATATATATATATATATTTTGTTAAGGGTAGAATTGCAATTTACACAATTAATTTTGCTTTCTCAAGCAGGTGCCCTTATTATTCCAGGTCTAACTGCATGAACTAATATGGGGGAGGAAATATTTTTCACTAGCTGAAATACATCTGTGACAGATACCAGTAGTACGTAGCGTTATGCATATGCCAAGAAATCTGTGAGTGAACCTGTCCTGGAGATGTGCACTATTTTCCCTACAACCTGGAGTGAGCAGGCTTCCACGAGCCCCCCACCTTCCCATTCACACCCACGCTGCTGGGAGTGCCTGGCAGGCACATCCCCTCTGCCCTCACTGCAAGCAAGGAGCAGCTTGCAAATTCATCCTGCTCACCCCAGAGCATCTGGAACAACTTTCTGGAACAGGTGCATACCAGCAGCATCCTATAGGGCCCATCTGTATCTGTCTATATGTTTTGGCTAGAGACAATGGCTAACACAGATTTGCTGCTGTCTGGACTGAGGAAAGAAGCCTAATGCAGTTAGCAAACTGTTAACAAGCTGTTAGCAAACTGTTCACTTTACTTTATTAAATGTAATTATACACCATATCCCTTCTCCTGGGCATCATCTTTTTAGGTTCAAAATGGAAAGAGAAAAATAAACAAAAAAAGCAAACAAAAAAAACCACAACACAAAAACTCCTAAGAAATTATAAATATATATATTCCCTCAAGATCACACTGAATACATGTCTCTTCAAATTGCCAGACATGTCAGGAGAGAGTGCTGTCTCTGAGTCATACCTTATTTCTGTTTATCTACACAGTATATGGAGAAATTTGGATCTTTGATATAATACTTTTACTCAATCACTTTTTTCTTGTTCTGTTTTGTTGCTTTAGTTCCTTTCCCTGCTTTGCCACCGAGCTACCTGCTTTCTGCCTGGAGATAGAATAGGACACACACAAGTAAGAGATGCATTGGAAAGTGTCCCTGTAGGAGGGCTCTGTCTCTTGTATGTGGCACGGCACAGTCAGGACCTAATCCTTAATAGATTTGTATGAGAAGCTGAATTATGAATCCAATATTATAATTGACTACATTTACTATAGAGCATCACCTAGTAATCTTCATGTTGCTAACAAAAGATGCCAACAATTACCTAAAGTAGAGCTTCTGGACAAGTCATTGGGGGGCTGTTCTGGTCACATCTAACACAGTTTTCACTAGGAAATTCAGTCCTCTTTCACTGTAGACTATTCCCCTGCTAAATTTATTACTTCCTTCTAGAGCTTCTCTCTTTAATATCATTCCTTTTCTGCGCAGGAGGAATCACACATAATGCTTCTGTCCTTGATTTTCCAGTTTTGCATACTGCATACAAAAGCCACATTAATTCCATTAATATTCAGATTCATATTTTATACCTGACAGAACTGAAGAAAGCAGGCTAAAGAGCTATTTGGTTAGCATTGAGATTTCTAATTCTTCAGTTTATAAAAATGTATCCTTTCCAGTTACTGGCTTAGTATGTGTAGAAAACCAAGTGATGTATTGTGGAAAGAAGAAAAAAAAAAAAAGCAATCCAAAATCCTACCACAATTACAGGATAAAAAACCCTCCTGTAGTACTACTAATCTTGCATTATTTCTTCACACAAAAGGCTTCCAGAGGTTGTTTCCTAATTTAAAAAAAAAAAAAAAGATGTATCAGTGTTCAATAAGGCAGAAATATTTCTGCGACAGAACCAGTTCAATTTCTGTAAAACAAAAAACAAACAAAAAAACCACAAACAAACAAAAAACAAACAACCCAACACCTCACCATCCCTCTACAGCTCTCATCTTTAGTAGTACAATATTTTAAATCCTCAAAATACTCCTGCATACTGTGAACAACCACTTAATTTTAAAAGCTCATTATAAAGTGCAAATAAATCCACTCCATGATGGTACTTTACTAACACTTTGAATAAAGCAGAAATCTAACCTTCACAATCAAAGAGTTGTTGATCTGCCTAACACAGTGGCATCTTGTTCTTGGCAAGGTCTTTGGTCATTGTTGTAGTAAAAGTAATAAAATTAAGTCTTAGCATATGTGCCAAAGCAAAGCTGTAGTAATACGCAGTTCCTTTTGTGCTAAAATATTTCTTTAACTAACATTAAGATTATATAAGCTTTTAAAATAATCATGCCCTGTGTTCTTGGGATGGTATTTAACACATTTTTGTAAAAAAAGAGTTGCACAAACTCTAATCATATGAAGATTTGCAAGAATCTGTCTTCAGAGAGTGTCTTGGGTTTCTCCTATTTGCAGTAGAAGCCATGTACTCGCATGTACTCTACTTGCAGTGGGAGCCATGTACTCTACTTGCAGTGGGAGCCATGTACTCTACTTGCAGTGGGAGCCATGTGCCCTTGGCACTTTTCCTTGGAGTGTGTGTGCAGTTATGCTGTCATCCACACGTAATACCTTTGCACGGGGGAGGAGCTGGGAGGTCTGCATCCTGCTCTTCTAACTTCTACCAGCAGGACTGCTGTGGTCTTTAAAATGAGTTTGGCATTTTTCCTTTGTAATCTAGTGCTTTAGGTTCTTATTTTGCTATATGTTCTGCTTACTCAATAAATAATTTTAATATTAAAACATTCCAATTTCAGACCCAGAATTTGAAGTTATGACCTTTCAAATAACGTACTGAATCAAAATCCTTCCTGTATTACCACCCAAATTGATTTAACACTGATATTTTTATTTGTTTTGTAGAAATTAACATAGTTTTCTTAAAAACCGGGCCAAGTGCTAGCCTTATATGTTGCCTTTGTTCCCATATTAATTTTAAGTGATATTTCTTCACTAGAACTGAATCAGAATTTAGCTTAAAGTATCAAGTATTTTCTATCCCACTTCAGTCAAAAGGAAGAGTGATGTCATATTTGTTTAGTGGTGCACCAGAATAAGAGAGTATCTTAATCCCTTTCTTTCATAGCTGTAGCAAAGACTTCAAAACTATCTACAGATGAAGACATAAATCTCTTGACCTTTAAAAACAGATGAAAATGGCAGACATGATATTGTAAACTGTCTGAATTTAGTACAAATGCATGTAAATAATTAAAAAGAAATAATAAAAGAAATAATAAAAGAAATCTACAGGATCTATACTTCAGTTTTGGGTTACAGCTGGTGAAATAACTTGAGTTGCCCAACAGGGCAAAGATTTTTGTGCTGAACATCACTAATACTTTCAGCCTAAAAGGGGATATATGTTTTTTAAAAAGCTAAACCATTTCATTTTGACCATTTACAAACCAAATGTTTTATTTTACTTTGGACAAAATTCAGTTAAAAATGATAGTGTCCCCAGAGAAATGAACTGTTTTGTTCAGTTCACAATTAATGTTTAAGTATCATATCAAAAATCAATTTATAGGTAGGCTGCTGTTCTGATTTGCTACCTAGTATCATTCACTTTCCTGTAAGTGGATCAATATGGACTTGTTGTGCCTCATTCTTCCTCAAGTCCTTTTAAGGTGAAATTTGTGGGAACTTCTACTGAAAACTGCATAAGATGAGAAAGAATATTAGAATTGAGCTCACTTCTTCAGTCATCAAAAACATAATTATGTAACTTGTGATGTTTGATGCTCATCCATAGTTGCCAGGAGCTGCAATTTACATTAGTGTGGGATTTTTGGTGGCAAAGGGAAGGTTGGGTTGGTTCTTTTTTTTCCAGAGATGATCTACCTGTGTAACTCACTGTCATGAGAAACTGCTGATGTAGAGAACTTATCAAGTTTCAAGGAAGTGATTGCATATTTATGTGGAAGAGAAGAACATTCACATTTGCATTAGGTAGGATATAAATAAATTGGAAGAGCTTGTCTTCCCCTAATCATATAGCCTTCTAACTTTATCAGTAGAATTTAAGTAATATAAACCTCACTTTAGAAAGCATGAAATTCTTAGTGTAAGAAATAGACAGTGTATATTTCATGGGAACAATAAAATCCATAGTGTTCTCCTCAACTATACACCTGTGCCCATGCACATAGTCATATAATTTATAATTCTCTAGTGACTGTGGCTTAACAAACTGCATCACTATAACCGACCACGTGTTGTTATGGACCACCCAATTGCAGAACACAAAATTATTATATTACTTCAGGCCATAACACTAACAGAGCCATAGTCACACAAAAGAGCAAGGTTTGCCTCCAGATCTGCTAGATCTTTTCAGGAAGATCCTTAGACTAGTTGAAGATGCTGTTACGTTACCACAAAATGTGTTTCTCCTGAGCCATGTAGCTGCTCAGGAGCTGAATCCCTGAGCTGGCTCAACAGCTCAATGGTGTGGGATATCTGTATTAAACAAGAATTTGGGGGAAATACATTGAACAACTGTACCCATCACATGAACAACTTGTATCCTTGTCTTTGCCACAGGTTTCCTCTGACACAAAACACGTCCCACTTCACTACTATAAATCCATTTCCTTTGCCATCAGTTTCAGATGAGGAACCATAACAAGCATCTGCACATCAAAAATCAGTTTTATGTTTTGTGTTTTTGTCTAAACAACATAAAAATACTTTTGCCAATTACCTACTGAAAAACAAACAGCAACATTGAAAATGTAGTGTGTAAAAAACAGCTATGATGAAAAATGGTCTTTCTTAATTAGACAATTATATAACCTGTAATGTTAATCTATTTTTAGTATATATTAACTTTTCTTTTAATTATGGCTGTTAACTTTAAAGAGAGATTACAAGCATTTTGATGTAAATTTTCCTGGTTAGATTTTGATTGGTTATACCTTAGAAACGTGTTTTTTTTTTTTAAAACCAATAAATGCAGGTTCAACCTCACTGAGTTATTTTATGAATACGTGTGGACTGTAAACTTGTTCAACTAAATATTTTAAAGGTAAGTTGGAACACATTTTTATGTGAAATGTTTTGTTGTGAAAGCAATGAAGTTACAAAATTTCATTTAGAAACATTCAAAACGATCTTTGCTGATTTTTAAATTTTTTTTTCTGGGATTTTGTGGAATTAGAGAAGAGAAATTAAACCAAATTATTGATGGTATTTGGTATGTCCCAAGCTTGCACAACAACAGTCTGTCATTGAGAATACTAGGTGCATTACAACTGAAATCTCTAATACATTTTTACTTTATTCCCTAACCATATGAGTTTTGTCTGCTGTACATCTCTGGCAACTTACCTCATAGTTTTAAGAATTAACTGAAAATGAAAGATAACAGGGAAACTATAGCATCTCTATAATTATATATCAAATCCATTATACATGCTTATTTTCTAAAGACATTCAAGATTCACTATTTCTTCATATACAATGATAATTAAGATATTCAAATTTAATTCATCCTCACTTATGTAGACATACAGTAATTGTTCTGCCTTTAGATACCATCTGCAACTGTTATACAACCCCTCCTCACACTCTTACTGTTCTTTTGGCTTTTCTTGCTATGAAAATACAATTTATTTTATATTATGGGAATATCTACATGTTTTCAGATCTTTAATTTTAATCTGTTTAAATGAATCTGACTAAACCCAAGTAAATCATGGTCAAATGAACTTTGCAACTAGTAGATAATAGGTTATGGTTGCTCCCTGCAAGAGCAGAGATGGGATGATATGCAGGTGAAAGCAGTATTCGCACAGCTGCGCCTGGAGAGGGAGTTTGCCTGTGACTTAAGGGCACATACAGAAAGATTCACTTCCCTGCACTGTCATACTTATTTACTGCAAACATAGCATCACTGAAAATCAAAAGTCTCCCAGTGTTACAAAACTACAAAAATTTACGTAAGTCTTCATGGTGATTGCCTTTCTGATTATTTCCATTTCTGCATTGCTGCTATGTAACCTGGACCAACCAATTTCACTTACTCTCCTTAAAACAGCATAATAACCAGTAGCAATGAAGATGTGAGGGAAAAATGAAACAGTAGAGAAAAATGTTTAATGTTTTCCCTTGGAAGTTTTAGATAAATTAAGAAAGCCTAGGACAGGACCCTGTCTCTGTAGTCTGAGAAGAAAGAGCTTTTTGGGGGGAGTAGGTGATCATCTCCATGATCTGCTGGGCTTGTGCAGAAACCCTGAAAAAGGGCTGTCCTATTTGTCTCTGCTCCAGCAACATTTACCATAAGCAATGATACTATGCTATAATTGTGACTTAATAAGCAGTTTCTAAGCCTTTTGATGGCAAACACCATCCTGGATCTTTTGATGGAGGTCAGAGAGAATGCCTGTGAGAACAGTCAGACCTACATTTTTTACAGACAGAAACATCCTTTACAGTCTCTTTTGGCACCAGGCTCCAGAAAGCTAAGTTTAGGAAAAGATCAACCGGATTCAGGATAATATATCCAAGAAAGTGGTATCCATCTGACTCTGGCAACCACCACTGTTGTGTGCATTTTGAGAATTTATATTATCATCCACCTCCAATAGTATCTGCAGCATTCAGTAATTCAAATGCAAATTTGAAACTGCTGCATTTTGAAATAATGCTGGCTCAGAGACAGTTTGCTATGTCATTATACAGTTTGCTTAAAATAAATTAATAAAATAATATGATACAGTTGCATACAATTATTTTTGATTGCTTTCTTAAGTATGTTCATAAAATTTTACTGTGCCCTTTGTACAACACCCACCATTTTCCTGATCCCTTAATGAATGATTCTGAGTTACAGCACCTCCATCTTGTGGTAAACTTGAGAAATAAATCTTCCTTAATGCTATCTGCGAAAAAGTACCTCTGAAAAAAATTATGATAATAAAGATCTGACCAGATTTGAACTTGGCTCCATGTCCTCCAGGGAGTTTGCATTAGTGTGATTTCTCTCTGCCTCTATTTCACAGTTGTCAGCTGGGACAGACCTCTTTGTCCATGAAGAAACCTCAACGAATAACAGTATTTAGACACAGAGAATTTTAAAGGTTTATAAATACCTGTCACAGCAGAAGCTCTCAATTATCATAATTCCATTGCAATTGTAAAGATTTTTTTCTTAAAGCTAAAACATCAAAGCAGTTTTCCATTGCCACTGTTGACTAGCAGCACGAATGCATGTGTGTGTGCTCTGTATTTTGGGCTTAAAATATATATATTTTTTTAATTTGAGAAAAAATAATCTGAAAAGAGAAGCTCTTTTTTTCAAGCCCAATAAGAAATCTTTCCTGAATGGTACTGTCAAAAATCTAGCTTCTGGCCAGTCCCTGTCTGCATTCTTGGTAGCTCAGACCCTGACACTGAGCTGTCAGATGAAAACCCAGTCTCAAAGTGGGGCATGCATTACTTTTTCTTCTCTGTTGCCATCAGTCTTTCTGGTTTTGTATTGTTGAGATGCTGTGTGCTGTGAATGCAGAAATTAAAGCATTTAGCCAGCAAACCAGCAAGATGCTAAGTAAGAAGTTGCTCCCAATTTCGACTCTGACGGTGCAGCAGTGTTCTGATTTACAGGACAGTTTAGACAATTAACACCAACGTAATCTGCTCTTTCAGCCTCTCCTTGTGACCAGTGTGCTACAGTCCCCTAAATGCTTTGGATTTATGCCAGTGTATCAAATTCTTGCTTATTCTGAGGTGCCCAAAACTGGGCATGCTACTCAGATATGGTTTTATGAGTGTAGAGGAGAAGGAATTAATCCCATCCATTGATCAGTTTGCTGTAATCTTGCTAAGAGATAAGTATGCTGTTAGCTTTCATTGTCACAGGGAAACACTACTGATTCAGTTCAGCTTTCTCTGCTGGGATCGCCAGGTCGTCTTCTGGAGATCTCCATTTCAGCCTGTTGGTCTCCAACTCTGTGCTGCTGTATGGGGTTACATGTCCTTGCTGCAGTAGACTTTTTTTTTTTTTTTTGTCACTGTTGAACTTCACAGAATTTCTGCCACCTCATTTCTCCAGTCTGTCAAAGCGACTTTGAATGGCTGTTCTACCCAAGATTTAAATAAGAGGTAGCACATCATCTGGACCAAAAATAATAACTGCACAGAATTTTAGAATGTAAAAACTTCTGTGCTGAGCTGTGCAATATCCTCTCTCTGGCAATAGTCAGTAGAGAAAATTATTTTAAACCAAGCAAATTTCAGTTTACCCTTGTTCTCTTATGAACTACTGATTCCAGCAAATCAGTTGTTTAGGAACTTCTTAACTCTGTGCATTTCGACCTTTCTCTTCAATAGTAGGAAAGGAATCTAGCCCATTTATTTTTCCCTGACAAACATCCTGTAGCTATGAATTCAAACTCTAATGACGGATTATACAAAGAAATTTTTTGTTTGTTTTAAGCTTGCATCCTCATAATGTTTTTGTTGTACTTAAAGCATATTGAGAAACTGCAAAGAATAATTCCCTTCTCAGCTTGCACAGCATTCCTACTTCTCTAGTCCTTTCACCTTTGATTTTAGAGCAGAGTTGTTGCAATGTTTTCTGTTTTGTTCTTCAGTGCTTTCCGAATAGTTTCGAATGTTTGACAAGAATTTTTGACGGTTGCTGAGCAATGAGCTGGCATTTTTAGATAACTCTATCCAGGAACTTCACCATTTCTTCTGTGAATGGCAACGGGTAATTAACCATCATCAAAGATATGTAGTTTGAGTTATTTTTTCTCATAAGTGCTATTTTGTGTTTATTGACATTGAGATTTATCTGCCATTTTACTGCCCCATCACCTACAAGATCCTTCCACACCTCCTTGCAATCAGCCTGACTTCGGACTACTCTGAGCAATCTTGTATGGGGAAGGGTGTGCCATAACAAAGCCTTTACTGACAGCAATTGATCTGGCTGAAAATCTCTTCCTTCAAAATCATAGGCTTGAAAGATGTTATCCTTAAACGTAGCTTCTTACCAGTAGCTGCATGCCATGGTGCTCATTGATACAGTTCCTTTTTGACTCTAGGGGTCTGGGGATGGAGGAAAGCAAACCACAGAATTATAGTTGGCATGGACACTGTCTGTGTTTCTGAAAGCTGAAACCTTCCTGCTTACCTGTATTCAGCCTGGTTCCAGCTGCTGCTGCAGGCTTTGGGCTGCTCCCGTATCATCCACACATGCACCTGCTCTTTTAGTGTGGCAGCTATTCCCAAAGCTACGCTGAAGTTCATAGACTTGTAACTCACGTGGTGTACATCCACATATCCATGGTTGCTCTCATAAATCATGGGCAGTTGTTGCCCATATCTCTTTCTTCTCCTATTCTCCCTGTGACACAGCACTTTCATGCTAAGTCCTGATCAACTGAACTGACTTGAAAACCACTTTGTGCTTCTGGAATGGCCCCTAAATAACCACCAGAGTGTCTCAAGAAGAAAGCTGATAAAATTTACTAAGCATCTCACTGAGGTGATGTGAGATTCAGAAAAGAAGAATGTTCCACAAGGAGTTTCAAGTTCCTAGCTAGACAAGGTGCAAGGATTTTCATGGATTAATAATAGAAACTAATGATAGACTTGAAGTATCTCCAGAAGTCAGTGGGTGTCTTGTTTTTGTCAGCCATGACAAGACTTTGATACATCATTTTTAAATTCAGACTCTGGAGGAAATGGATTAAATATGATAGCTGGATCAGGATTCTCTGTCACTTGAAAATTGTTGCAGCATGAGGACATTTTGGACAGGGACTCTCCACAAGCACTTACAGATACATGAAAAGCAAATAATAGGAGGAGAAATTGGGTTTGTTTATTTTTGGAAGTAATAGTTACAGATATCAAAATGCATTGACTTTCAGAATACGTTTCTTTTTTATACTTTGTACTGAAAACAAAAGGGAGTCATCATGTGAACCCAGTGGTTATTGTTGGGTTGCCTACCAACTGCAGAGCCACGTCCCTTCAGGAACACCAGTTCTGTAAGTTGCTATATACACACATCTATGTAAAACACTATATACATAAAATTTTGTAGGTACATGTGCATATGCGAACAATCATGCTCAAAAAAAAAAAAAAGTTCAAAAAAAAGCAAAGGTGAAAGCATATGTATGTAGAATTAGACACAAACAATTAGTTTAGCATAGCTTTTCCTTTCCTTTCATTGCAACAGGGCATGCAGAGCAACAGAAAGTATAAATTATTGACCATAAAAGTCGATGGTGGTACTGTAATACATTGTATGTTCTATAAGGAGCCCTTTTGCATTTATTCAGATTAGCACTTAAGGGGTGAAATGTAAATTGCTAATGTTTCTATCCGATTTTATGACTCTGTTACTGTTTGAAAATAACTCGATTAATGAAAATCATAATATAGAAAATTGCACACATTTGCCCGTAAACACTGAGTAGACTCCAATGACTGGATTTCAATCTTTGTCCATCTGTTTTTGAATTTCTATGTCATCTCTACCCACTTTTTAAAAAGTCAATTTCCCTAACATCAATTTGTTATATATATGAATCCTTAGTGAATTTTGCATACCCTTCATTAGATGTTTGCAGAAAAATTGTATGTCTCATTCCAAAAAAATTTTTTTAAAAAATAATATATATAGCCCATCTGCATAAGTTTGACAATATATTTTATTCCCTTGTTTTTTCAACTCAGGTTCAATGCTTCTTGAGCATTTAATTAAAAAATAAACAAATACCATACCAATATTACCATTTCAAATATTACTTATCTAACACTCTGCATATAAAATGTTTTCTCTTACAGAAGTTAGATTTTACCATGGGGCATTAAAACATAGCACACAGTTTCTTGCCTTGAATTAATCCATGCTTAAGCTTTGGGTTTGCATAAATTATATATAGAAACCATACACTACCAAATCTTGTGAGTGTTAAGTATCTGGAATTTATATGGAGGTCAATTAATGTTCTAACATTTCTGTCTCCCTGAGAGAAGCATCAGGCGATCAGTCTGGAAAGCAGTTATCTGTTACTATACTTTAAGTCGTATTGCATATTTTAATTACAGATTTACATATGTATTTATATTGTACTTTGCTCTCTAAATCAAAAGGTCTAAAGGGAGATGTATTGGTGAGGATCTCAGGAGGAAAAAGCAAAAATACTGATTGTTTGCTCTTATTTACCTAAAAAGGCAATGCTTTACACATTATTCAGCATTCTTTGGCTCACTTTCCCCTTATAATCGTATCTGTTTCTCATTTTAAAAGAATTCCTCATCCCAAGCTAGTCTATTATTTCTAGAATTCGTAGAAAGGTTAGTGAGTCTCTAGAGCTGTGATTACTTTTTCTAGCTGACATTTATTGATCTCATTACCTTCATGCTCATATTTCAAAAACTTTTTTTACATTTTGTTACCATTTCAAAGATGACAGAAATGCTGCAGTGCTCACTGTATTAGAACTGTATGTAATTAAAATTTGTACTGTGTTTCATCAGAACTTCACTGTCAAAAATCTCAGCATGTGTTGTTTACAAATTAGATTGTTATAATTAGAGCACAAAATGACTGCAAAAATAGAGGCAAAATTTATATTTGAAACAAACATCTATTTTATTTTTGCACAGAAAATAGTGACATTTTTGGCCATAAGCAAGTTACTACAATAACATTCCTCAGATGAAATCAGATGAAATCCACACCTGTGCAGATGTCAGCAAGCCCATGAACCACTTAAGCGCATTTTAAGAGATACCATGGAGGGCACGAACTGTGCAGTCCTGTGTTGGCTTTGTATTTGAGAGTGAAATTCACCTTTTGATTTTATTGCACATTCCTTTTTCTGTTGTCAATCATCATTGATTAACATTACAACAGTATTCTCGTTTTTTCAAAGAATGGGGATATTTTGCAATCATTTGTCAACAGAAAAACGTATTTCGTTCCACGTAACTTGAACAGAATTTATGAAATTCTTGAAATGCTTAAATAGAAAAAGGAACAAAAATAGTCCATAATACACTCAAAAAACTTTTAGCATGCTTGTCTGTTTTACAGAAAATATGTTGGTGCCTGTCTTAAAAACAACTGTTGTTTCATAGACAACTAATAATGTGAAGGAGTCTGTGCTCAGTAAACAGCGGAATTCCAAAGGATGCCAGCTGACAAATGCTGCTGTTGGTTTGAAATTTCTCCTGTGCCTTTCACATCTTTCTTTGCAAAGTTTTTTAAAGATTGTCTGCTGAAGTATTACTGTGGACAGACAATGAAATGTTGGCAATAGGATACATACAGAGCTAACAGGGTGATCTTGTGGTGGTGCAAAATAAAAGCTTCCATGGAAACATGTAGATCTGAGAGAGCTTAGGAAGTACAGTGGTGTAACGGGTGTGAACATCTCAGACTTGAGTTCTGCACTGCTTTGCTGAACAACTCACTGTCATTGTTTCCTAACAAAAAATAAAAATTGTCACTTCACTGAAGTGATAAAAAAGAGAAAAAGATGCACAGGAAATAAATCAGTGTAAGTATTTACATTTAAGCATTCAAATATGTATTTCTAAATCATTAATATATCTGCATTAACATATAGATACTGGATACACATTTATACATATATAAAAATAGTATATATGAAATAAGTTTTTGTGTGTGTGCATGTATGTATATAATATACATAAATTGCATTTTATTCCTTGCACTTCAGCAGCTTTACAAAAAATATATATTTTTTTTTATGCTCATGTGAAAAAGTTGTTTTCTCCTCGTCATTTTATATCTAGAGGTGCTTAGTGAACTGCCATACTAAGTAGCCCTTTCTTTCAGAAACTCTCTGTAGTTACTCGCGGCTTCCTTCTTATGACCAGCACATATAGAGTTCTCAGCTCAGTGATCTCTATCCAATTTGTGTGACATCACAAGCATTCCTCCTCAGCTCTCTCTATTCCCAAGCTGAATTCTCTTTTACTTTTTACAAAGTAACGTGGTGTCTTCTATTACTAACTTGGCTTGAGAGACCTTATGACAATTAAGAGGCCACAAAGGCTCAAGATTTAGCCAGAGGAGGAAGAAAAAAAAAAAAAGTGCTGACAATCTATGGGTGTCTTATGGCAACGTTAGTGCAAGACAAGTGTGATATTGACTTGTCAAGCTGATTCTGTCCATGGAATTCACTGTAGGTGTTTTGTGTATTAACACACATCCAGTGCAAGCATGTAAGTATGTTCCTCAAGGCAACGTAAGATAAATGACCCTTGCACATCACATCACACCAAGAGGAAGGAGACAACTTACACTGCCAACAGGAAAATCTACATGATGAAAGTTATCTTTGCCTATCCTTTACAAGAGGGATCCTCTCCTGTTGCTGGGCTGCTTCATTAGAGTTTGTGGTGTGCTCCTCAGTGCAAAAGAGTATTAATAGGAAAAAGGATTCACTGCTGTGGATTTTTTTGGTTATTGAAGTTAGTGTATCTGTGGCTGAAATGCACTTTGACTATGTCTCTTGCTTTCTGTGGATATCATGGCTATCTATGGAAGGCTTAAACAATATTTGCCTTCTCTTTACATCCCTTTAAAATAATTTGAGAATAGCTGTTCTGTAGTTAATATTCAATTCTAGTTCCTAATAATAAAATGCAATAACTTTACTCAACTTTTGGATATTAAGGCCACAAGTACATACAGTGCTAACCCCAGAAGATCAGCCTGATGACCATCAATGAGGAATGAATAATGCGAGTAACGTCTCTTGTGGATGTCCAGCAAGTAATTAAAGTTTTGGTGAGATTTAGAAGTAAGTAAATGTAATAAAATGACATGATTTGAAATGCAAACCATATTCTTCCTTTAGAACAAGATTGATGTATTAAATATTTATGCAAACATAATAAATTGGCAAGTGTATGAAAACACTGCTTCACCTTCATCTCTTTCACATGTCATCTTGAAAAAAGGATTTGCTACAAAAATAGAATTGGAGCTCTTCTATATAATTTTCATATCAGTGGCTACTTGACATTATTCTTTCTATGTCCATCCTAATGTAGGTAAAAAATACATCTAAAAATAAGAAGAAACCAATGAATATTATCTCTGAAGAGAAAATGAAAGATATCTTTACATTATTGGTCATACTCTGGAAATATTGAGCTCTGGTTAATACTAGATTAAAGTCCTATTTGTATTACTGACCTATTAATTTAAGTGAATGGCATGTCCAGCAACCTTCTGAAAATAATAGATTTCTTGCATATTTTTAACTGATCATGAAATCATCGGTCTTCCTCAATATCACCTAGTAATTCTTCTCTGTTATGATGATGGTTACATTATTGAGTAATTCTCCCAATAACTCTGAAGTAAACATTATATTGTTTTTTTGTTTTTTTTTTTTTGTTTGTTTTTTTTTAGTGATAAAGTAATTCAGAGAGGTTGCTGCTGAATGTCACATAAGAGATATATCAAAGAAAAGTTGGAGTAGAGATGAATTATTTGAATGAGATTCTTGTTCAACTATATGACTTTCTTAAAGTCAGTGGAGCGTGTGCCCATAAGAAAAGTAGGGCATGATTAACCACTCTTCACTGATGTATACACATGCACTTTGGTTTGCTCATCATGAAGACTGCTGTATTTGCTAGCTACTCAGTTAATAGCAAGGTGTAGCATATAAAGCGATTATTCAGCACCGAGACTTTCCAAAAAGCTCTATTCAGAATAAAATGATGCCGTTGATTCTGCATGGGCCAGAGAGTAGAATAACTTATCCATCAGTGCTTCAAGTGTATAAACCTTGACAGACTCAAGTTTTGTGTAATAGAAAGCTGCTTACATAAGTGATTCACTCGAGGAGTGCAACTACTATTTAGATAAAAAGAGGCAGCCTGGGATTAAAAATGTTTGGATAAGCAGTATTATGTTTACTTCAAATGGAATAAAGTAGGGAAGGACTAAAATAATCTAAATCAATTCAAGAAATAAAGACAGATAAAATAAAGCTTTCTCTAATGCTTGCTTCAGGAAAAGTACAGCTGGTATCCTTAAAGATTCAGGGAAAAAAAAAAAAAGAGCAGAGATGTGAAATTGTCATTTGACTGAAAGCAAAACAAAGTAGCATTACACAGGCAACTCACCTTATATGTTTATATTCACCAGGAACTCTAAATAAGAATCAAAACTTACAAAATGTTCCCCCAAACATATGCTTCAGAAAAACAAATCAAGCATTCAGGATAAAATTCTACAAAAATTCTGAATATTTCTAATATATGATTCTAATTTACTAAGAATTAGGACAGTGAGGATACTAGATAATATCTTCAGGTAGAATAAGAAGACATGTAATGTAACAATATATCCCAGGCTTTTGTAGGAGTTTGTTACCATATGTGGACATACCTAAGAAGTAAAAGTTTGTAGAGAAACTGATTCTGTTGACCTCAAAAACTGTCATTGGTTTCAGCAAGGCAGGAGTTCATTTCTCACGTGAACTTGGAGGAAGTGGATTTAGTTGTGGACCACTAAAATGGAGATAACTGAAGACTGACAATTGTAGCTCTACGTATTTCGTGCATGGCTGTATGCGCATTGCAGCATGGATTAAGGGAACTGAAGATGAGAAAACATGCAATTTAAGCTATTGCAATCCAAAGATTTTCATATGTTGCCAGGAGTTGATTTACAGCTTTAAAATCTCCATTCTGTCTGGAGATAACACATAGTGTAAAGCTACACTAAGCCACTGCTTGTCAATAACTTCATTGAGTATTCTTATACCCAAATTGTCTTGCCAAGAAGTTATCTCACTCAGTGCTGTGAGGAAGACTGCTTGTAAAAATCACATCAGTATCCGGGGATGTTCTTACTGCAGGGTTCATTTGGGTTCTTCTGCGTTGGAAAACATCTCATGTTAAACTAACTCAAGTGAGAATAACCAGACTGTGAAACAGCAGTGAAGCTGTGTGTCTACACACTCCGTTCTTGTTTGATTGCTATAGTAAAATTTTGAAAGGTGTAGTGCCAAAAGATATACTTTGTGCGCTTCGAATTTTCGCATGTTTGGAGGCATGGGGAAGGATGTCCTTGTTCTTTCTGAGCACAGTAAAGGGCTGTGGAAAGGCATTTTAGGACTGGGGCTCTTGAGTGGATCTAGCCTATATTCACACTGAGGAGTGATTATGTTGGCAGACGTCAAATCATGCTAATTGCAGGTTTTACCTAAAAAGCAGAGAATATCAGAGTAATGGGATCTGTATGCAGATGGAACTCACATTAGGAGCAATACTTGAAATAAAATTTAAATAAAATTCAGTGTTGACAAGATTTTAAGGGTATGTCTATAGTATACTGTTTAACGCCAAGAAGAAGCACATGAATTAGCTCAACCATTAAAAGTAATATGACTGCATTAATATCATTCTCTGCTGCCTGATTTTCAGATTATATTTATGTCAGAAGTAGCAGCTTTAGATCTAGACTGGGTATATCAATTCGACACCACTTTGTGCCATGAGGACAATCCCTACAAAAAATAATTAGAAAATGCTTACAGACTTTTTTGGGGCAATAAATGCTAAGTAGTCTTTATTAATTATAAAAACCTGTATAAACTGAGAGGATAGAGGAGCTGGAGAACATTTCATTATTCTGATCATCATCTGTTAGTGACAGCCGACCTGCTTCTCCACTTCCTGGCATCTTGAAAAGTCACTAACATTTCTGCAAAGAAAACATAATGCTTTGAAAGGCAGTATTTTACATCCACTCTGCTCAGCTGAAAATTACTTTATGAGATCTAAGGTAGTGAAGGATTGGACCCAGATGAAACTACAAATAGTTAAGGCTCATATTTCTACATGACCTGTGATGAAAGAGAAGAAGGTGCAGTATCTCCAGAGACCTGGGGAGATGTTCAGGGAGTGTTATAATTAATACCTAATCGTTCCATTTGACAACTCTTAATCTCATTTTCTGAGGCTTGTGTCCTACAGATTGTTTATAAATTAGATTGGTGGTCATAGTAACTATTCCCCTGGGTTTGCAAAGTGAAGTGAGCCTAAAATGACTTCTACTTTTCACAGCAGGGTCAATTGAGCACATCATCCTTCTCAGCAGGATAAAATGAGTACTGTGCAGTCTACTCTGGGGCAAATCATTTCCCTTTCATACAATCTTAGTAAATGAACTGTGGAAGACTCTATAGGTTTAAGAAGTAAAATACTGTCCTTAGACTACAGCGGAGCTCTTGCAGAGTTTTGGCTTGTGTTGAAGCTTCTCTGCAGGTGGCACAGACCGGCCAGGCTATCTGTGTAGCTGCAACACACATCTCCATTGCATGCTTGTGGTGCAGTTCTGTACGTAGTAGAACAACATCAGCTCCACGGAACAAAGGACTTTCCGTATCTTCACAACAGAAGAGGAACGGAGACCTCTTTGCATGGTGTTTAGCAAGGATGTGAATTTTCTTTCTGTTCTGAGAAACAACTGCTGCATCACAGAGAAGCAAAGTTTTGGAAAGTTCGTTACACTGTCAGAGAGAAAAGATGCTGGTCTTTGCCGCCTACACTGCATATTCACTTTGGAGTCAGAAGGTCAAGCTGCAGGCCAAAATCAAGCTGAAGTTAATACCATTATCTTTAACAGGACTGTGAAGCAGTAATTTCAGATAGAAACTCGTAGTTAACAAAATCTATAAATTTTATGCCAGCAAAGATAAATTTCAAGTCAGTCACTTGCAGGACTTGAAGGAGGAACTCATCATAAAAGTTCATTTTTGCTTCCACGTTAACAGCGGATAACTTTTTTTTGGTATGGTAATGTCATTTTTTAAAAGCCACTTTTCAGTGTAAATGCTTATTTCAGAGAAGTCCTGCACGTGCCTGTTGTGGGCAGCATATTGGTCCCAGGCCACAGCCCCATGTTTCTGTTTAATCTTCTATCTGCTACAACACCCTTTGGCAAGGAGTTCCACAGCACAGCTACCCGTAACATGAAGAGTGAGGTCCTCTGGTTTATTTTGCACTTGCTTTTTATCAGCTTAATTTGATACCATCCCCCAGATTATTATTTATATATATATATATATATATAGGAAAACAAAGTAATATGGTTAATATAAGGATGTTCTCAATATGTTACTTCCAGCTTTGGTTATTCTAACTTCACATCTATTTTGTTTTCCCTGTAACATCATATAATTATTCATAAAATATGTAGTAATATACTTGACCATTTATATATATGTGCATATACACACATCATCACATTTTATGTGAAACACTCTATCCTGAGCCTGTGCAACACTATTTTACATACACAGCCCAAATGTGACATTTGATTTTTCATGACCTTTTTATCTATACAGTTCAGTGGCTTGTGTGAGATTTTCTTTTTAATTTAAATCTGTGTTATGTTCATAGAAAGATAGTTCTTTAGAGGCTCAAATTAGTTTCATTCACTAAATATCTGAGAAAAAAAAAGAAAAGGCTTTCACGGGATTAAATGAAAAAATCTGAAATTCGTGTTATCTGCAGTTTAAAGTAATCTACTTGGAAGAAATGAAAGATCTGCTGGTGACTACGAACGCTGGGTGATTTATCGATTATTTTTATCGACTTAGTAAGTAGCGGAGCAGAGACAATACTTGTGACCTGATGAAAAGGAGCTGAGTTTGCATCGGCAGGTCTGAGACTCAGCGCGCCTCTCCAGCAGAAGGGGAGAAGAACAACCTGTTTCGGTCGTTTAGTGGTGGAGGAATTTCACCCTTGCAAGCCCAAACAGCACCGCAAGCCCAAATGCACGGGCTTTCAGGAGGGGCGATGCACACACGAGCACGGCCAGAAGCCCGTTTGTGCCGGGCCGGTGCCCGCTCCTGGTCCCGGGGCTGCGGGGATGGGGATGGGGATGGGGATAGGGATAGGGACGGGGATGGGGATGGGGGATGTAGGACGCTATCTTCCTGCCAGCGACGGCGAAAAAGTTTGGCGAAGAAGGGGAGGATGATGAAGGAGAGGAGGCGGGGGGGAGGGGGGAGAGCGTCCCCATTCCCCGGCCCGATCCACCCGCTGTCACACTACCCGGCGCGGGTCGGCGGGACACAACACCTTCCCCCAAACCCCCCAAAACCCCAAAGCCCCCCTCCCCACTGCCGCCCCCCGGGCAGCCCCCGGCCGTCCCGACCCCGCCTCCCGCCGGCGGGGCGAGGCGAGGCGAGGCGCGGCGAGACGCGGCGCCCACTGCAGCAGCGGCCCGGGAGGAGGCGTGCGGCGGGGCTGCAGCCTCCAGGCAGAGGGAGAGAGCCATGGGGAGCTGCCGCGGAGAAACTCCCCGCCGGATTTCGCCTGCTGGTGGCCTGCTCTGAAGAGAAAGAGGAGGAGGAGGTGGAGGAAGAGGAGGAGGAGGAGAAGGAGGAGGAGGAGGAGGAGGAGGGAAGGGGCCGTGGCAGCGGCGGAGTGTGCAAGTTGCGCTCTGCCCTTCTTCCCCCCCGGGCCCGTCTCCTGCCAGCGGAGCAGCATGCGGACTGGCCCCCGCGCCCCCTCGGATGCGCGCTGCCTGCCGCCGCCGCCGCCCTCAGCGCGCCCCGCCGCCGGCCGCGCTCAGCCGGGCGCTGGATGAGACGGCGGGGGGGGCACATCGCCGCTGCGCTGCCTCCTGCCGCTCCTTCATGCGGGCGGCTGCCGCTCCGCCGGGGGTAGCACCGCCGCCGCCGCCGCCGCCGCCGTTGCCGCCGCCGAGGAGGAGCCGGGCCGCCGCCGCCCCCCCGCCGCGGGGCCCCGCATGGCGTGCTACCTGGTCATCAGCTCCCGGCACCTCAGCAACGGCCACTACCGCGGCATCAAGGGCGTCTTCAGGGGACCGCTCCGCAAGAAGGGCGCCCGCTCGCCGGTAACGTCCACCTCCTCGCTCCCTCCCTCCCTTGCCCCCCGCACGGTAGGAGCGGGCCGGGTGGGGGAGGCCGGACGGGGGCACGGGGACGGACGGGGGTGCGGGGCGGGAGGCTTCGAAAAGTTTCTCCGTGGGGGGGCTTGAGGGGAAGGGGACGCGGGGGTGGCGCTGAGTGGCGGCTCCCCCCCGAGGAGGGGTCGCTGGAGAGGCTCCGCGGGTGAGGGATGCTCCGGGAGTGGGGGCTTGGTGCCTTGGCACAGGTTTGGGGGAGCCGAGCCGGCCTGCAGGGATGGATGAACTCGTGCCGTTGGGGTGCTGTGAGCTGCCCGGAGAGACCCGACCCTAAGCGGAGCGTGGGGGAGTTTGGGGAGGTCCCGCCGGGCCCCGAGCCGCCGGGCTGCTGGGGACGGTCCCCGCGGGTCGCTGCAGGGCACCGGGGGGCGCGGGGGGAGCTGCAGTGATCGGGGTGTCCCCGGGGAGCCGGAGCGATGCAGCCTCTCCTCCGCCTACCGAGGGTGGTGGCAGCACCCCAAAATCCCCCCGGCTGGGGTGCAGCTCTCCCCGTCAGCGTGCCGGGTCCGAACATGCGAAATACTCGCGGGTTGTCCCCGCTACCGGAGTTGGTGAGGTGCCGGGGATGCCCGCACCGGTGGTCCCTCTGCTTCGGTCCCATCACACCTGCACCCCAAACGCCTTTGGGGAACCGCGTGTGGTGCCAAAGTCTCTGCTTTCCGTTTCTCGGCTGTCGGCGGTGGCGCGAAGTGAAGTGGCAGCATCCCGGTGCACAGCTAAAACCCCCTCCGTGTCGTCCTACGGCAGCTTGCGGGTCCTTGTCGTGCTGTCCCTTGCCCTGCTGCGACCTTCGTGTGCAGTGCACTGAATCTGCACCGCGGGTCCCATCCAGCAGCCCCTGGCTGAGCTGTGCCCCTGCTCTCCGACCCGTGGGGCTGAGCCACCCCGGTGCGTGGAACCGCCCGCACGCAGGAGAGGTCGGCGCCAGACCTTAACCGAGATCTCGCCCCAAATCCGAGGTAGAGAGGAAAAGACCTCAAAGATTTAGAGCACGGAGATGCTTGATTGTAAATACTTTGTATTGCGGATCTGTGTTTTGTGTCTAGCAGAACTTCAACAGCTGGCGTTCAAGTCAAAGGGAGATGTCAGGAATTGCTGTGCCGAAAATAGTGTTATGTCTCAAATCCTTTCCAACTTCTTTGCCTTTCTTTCACACTGCATAGTGAGGATGTGCACCACTCCCCTCAGCCTAAATACTTAACGAGATAAATGAGCTCACTTCACTAGCACATCATCATTTTTGTGATAGTTCTGTCAACAGCTGGGAGGAATTTTTGCTTAAATGCAAATACCAGAGGAAAAAAAAAAACCAAGAAATATTAGTTTTGATTTTTCTTGTATATATATACAAGTTTTTTTTTTTTTTTTGTGGAAAAGTTAAAAGAAAAAAAAAAGTAAAAGTTGAAAATAAGCTCAGGTTCACTACATAGAAACATGCTTTCTTGGGAGCTTTCCAGAGTCTGAAACAAGTAGCAAGACCAATTTGTATTGCTTTTCATGAGGACAGACTCTCCTGGTCTTGAGATTCATGTGACCAGGAATTGAGATGTTTTACATGGTTTTAGACCATTTCCGTAGAAAAAAACAAACAAACAAACAAACAAAAAAAAAACAACGAGTTTTAGCACTCCTTAGCTTTCATTCTGAATTACTGAGTGAAAACTTTCTCTTCTTTGTACACTTTTTTTTTCTTCCTTCTTTTTTTTTAGTGACCACTATTTGAAACTAGTCAGGCTTTGAGGTGATAGGCTAAGCCCAGAGTAGTGACAGGAGTAGAGGTACATGATAAATTAATGTTTTATTAATGCTGGGTAACTGTAGGTCTAGAACTCTTTTACTTTTAAGTGTTTGATATTTGATATTACTACTGCTTTTATATGTGCTGTTTTCATGTGGAAGTCCAGGTTTCAGGTGAAAAATAAGGAATGCTTTGTTGGAAAACTAGATAATAGTGTGCTATTAAATCCTGAAAGCAGTGATTCTTTACAGTAATCTGTATGTGCCTACAAATTTTTAACTTTCCAGACCATATCCTTCTTGCTCATCAGTGTGTATGAAACTGAGAACAGTGAACAACAACACCTGGATACATGTTTATATTGTGGATGTGGGAGTCATGCATAGTGGAATTTAGTACTCATTGAGGTAGTAAAACTGTTTTGAGCATGAAAACAACAACCAACACCATACAAACAAACCCTCCAACTCTCTGTATTTTCTTTAGCAATGAGCTATGAGTTAAACTTGGGACCACTTCTATACTTAAGAAGTCATAAACATTTGGCATTTATTTATAGTGCCATTTTTTAAAAAAAATTATTATAATTGTTATTCACTTAATACCTCCTGATTATAACTTTGAAAGATACAGTTTGTGTCTCACAGTCATTTTTAAAAAGCTGAACTTGGAAGTAGGCTTGAAGATTAAATGTTATAGCTTGTACCATTAAACAATCTTATATTTGTACACTATGAGCTATCTTATGCATGAGTCTACAAAGTTTTTAATGTATAATGTGTATCTTTCTATATTTAAAGTGTTGTATTAACAGACCATGAAATGTCAGTAGACTTAAGGCTATGCTTTCAGAAATGAGAACAGTGGTGAATATTTTAAATACCTTTATCAAATTTCATGGCTATGTGAACAAGGATTTTTCAGTCTGAATATTCCCATAATATTTATTTAGCATACTTTGCTATTATTGTTAGAAACAAATCTGGTCCTTCTTCCAGGTCTAAAGAGAGACCTTTAGCTGTAGCAGTACTAAGAGCAAGATACAGAAGACTACAGACATACTGAACTTCATTTGGGCATGTGAATGTGTGGTGACATTGTCATAAGATCACTTTAAAACTCCACCTTCCCTTTTCCCGTTTCTGCACATGGGAAAAGGAACTAGTTATGATGTTGAGATCTGAAGTTAGCGATGATGAATTTACAAAGAGTGGAATTAGCAGCAGGCCCTAGTGAATCACGTACCCACAGTGTTGTGATAGACTTGCACTGGAAAGGGGGTTCAGAGTTTGACCATGGTGCCAGCATTGCTGGGAGGGAAGGGCACTAAGCTGAAGAAAGAAGCCGCTTGTTTTAGAGAAGTGATTCTGTGCTGAAGCTTTTTGGTTTTGCCTGGAAAGTTAAGTTCATGAACATATTGCGAGCAAGTGGTAGAAAGCTTTCTGACTCTGAAATTTCTATTTAGTGGAAGGCATTATGATGCAGAGAACTTGCATTAATTTCAGCCTGTGATGCTGTATGCAGGATTTTTGAGTCCTGAACAGATTGCCTTGATCAGCATGCTGGTTGTAGTTTCTGCAGTTGTGGCAAATATGCTGTAATGCTCACCGGCAGCCAAACCTGCTCAGAGGTGTACTGTCACACCTCACAGGCCTGGCAAAGCTGGCACTGAAGAGGACTTGGTTGTGAAACTTTCAGAGAAAATCTTCCAGGATACAGAAGAAAATGGTACCAGGAATTCAGCAGATGGCCCCCTTGCCTCTGAATCACTTCAGAGCCAATATTATTAGGGTGCACTGCTCTGCTTGTGGCTTTTTAAGGTGAGCTGTAAACAGAGTCTCATTTACTACTTGTTATTTAAAGACCCCTTTGTTTTTCTGAAGGAAATAGAAGACTCAGAAAAGCCAGTGCCTTAGCCAGTTTCTGACTTGGCTAATTATTTCCCTTCCGTTGCTCCCTGCAGCTTCAGATGAATACAATATTTTTCACATACTTCTTTACGCTGTTTTCTAATACGGCTTTCAAGCAGCTGCTCTGTTGCACTTAGGGCTTGCCTAATTTCTTTGGGGGGTGGGGGGTGGGAAATGCTCCTGTGTTGCACAGAGCTATCTTTTCAACAGCACAGCTCTCGCCCCGTGTCCAGAGGTTCCAGTAGCAATAAATAAGCACCTTGCAGCTACTTGGAAGTAATGACTGTTTAGTTGATACCAAGCCACAAACATGCTGTTCCAGCACTAAAGCAAGTGTAACCAGGACTGAATAGCACCTTATTACTCTCCGTAGTGGATAGCAACACCGGGCTCTTGAAAACCTCTTAGAAACTGAAGGGGTGGTTGAGGAATTGGGTACTGTAAGTAGGGAACAGCAAGGCCACGGCACAAGCAGCTCTCCCTATCTGCTTGAGTCTTAGGGGGAAATGCTAGCAAGACTGAGTTTGGAGTGAATAATGTGAGTTTGGTGTTTGCCAGCAGCGAGGAGAGAGGTGTGCCAAGCATGGTTGTGAGAAAGTGATTTAAAAGCTAGATATGGTGCATGTGTATCATATGAAAAGTGGTCTAGGTGGCAGCAGATTAAAAGGAGGGAGCCACTATGTGTCCAGGTGATTAGCTAGAAGACCAAATAGCTTGGGAGTCTCTGATCACAAACATCTTGTCCCTCAGTGCTGTGTCTGTACCCTCAAAAGCTCCAAAAGCAAAGGAGAAGGCTGTGCTGTAGGCACTACTGGGGTGGGAGCACAGGAAGCAAAACTTTAAGAAACATAGTAAGAAGTGATTGGTAACAAACCAGAGGCTCCAATAAATGACCTAGTTTGGTTAGCTTTGTTGGAAGGGAAGCAGAAACAAAACACACCAAAAAACTACTGAAAATAATGTAGATGGGAAACAAACAAACAAAAAGGAAAGGAAACAGAAAGTGATACTTTCATTCATACGTGTCAAAAGTCTCTGGCAGCTGCCTCGAGCAGAGGTGATCACAGGTCAGGGGGGAATCCTGTGCACTCTGCTGAAAGCATAGTGCAGACACTGCACCCTGAGATACATAGAACAGGTACTGCATCTGCCTGTGCACAGCGGCACACACATGAAGGAGAGACACAGATGTGGGAGGGTCACCCTGGTTCACCTATTTCTAAAATCATTGCTTCTGGGCACTTCATTTCTTAGAGTGGGCTGAGTGTATTTCCTACCAACCCTAATGCTGGAGAATGTAAATATTCAGGCAGCCCACGCTAAACTTGGAAGCGAACTTATTTCCTAACTTTATGGTCCTTATTACTGTGCTTTCTGGGGATTTCTGCAGTGCATGAGGGCAAAAACAAACCTTCAGAAAATACATTAATGTGTTTTTAGCCACATGTAGCATTGCTGCTCGATTGTTGTATTAAAACTATTTTTGTGCAGTCTACAACTTTTGAGCATATTTTGTTTCCAATTCCATCAGTGGGCATCACACTTTGGATATAACATTACAATCAAATTTAATCGTCTTCAACCAATTTCTGCTGGGGCCATTTCCTTCGCCCACAATTAGCTGTAATGTTAAACAGGTGCTTTATGTTTTACTGTGCCCTTCCAGCAGTCTAATATTTTTATTGGTCCCTCTATTGAGTTCTTAAAACTAGATTGATTTCTCTCTTATTTTGCATGTGGCAATGCTTGTTTGTCGATTACTTCCAAACTGAGACATTGCTGCTACATCCATTTGCATCCTCACTTGCAGCTCAATCACATTTTACTCACCCAGGGTACAGCAATTTATTTGTTTTTATTCTGCACTGTGTGCAAGTTTGAAAAGAGGATTTTTTTTGTGTGAAATGAGAGCTTCTGCAGATAGTGGGTTTAGCTGCTAACAGCTGTAAGTGTTCAGGGCTGTTCCTTTGCCTGTTCTTCTCCTGCTCTCTGGACTCCTACCCGCTGGTGCTGTCTAAGGCTGGGGCTCTCCTGCCTGCACTGGGGAAAGAAGTCTCAGCTCCTCACCCTGGCTCAGAGGGTGTATTGTTTTCATTTCCAAAGGGTTAAGTAAAGTAAGTAACTTTATTTACACAAATAATTTCACCTGAGACCCCTTGCATAAAAAATCATGGTCAAAAGAATCACATAATCTGAATATACTTATTTCTACCAAAAAGAATTTGCAAGAACTTCTTGCAAAAGTTTGCTAAGTGGAGAAGGAAGTGAAAGCTTTTTAAAGACTGGCCAGAATGTAGGTGTTTTTCCCCTAAGATGTCTTTCCATGATAGACTGTATAGCCTCTGGCTACAAGGCTTTTTTTCACCCTTTACATTTCACGCTTTACACAAACATTTGTTAAGTCTTTTTATTACATCTCAGCTGATTATTTTAGAAGACTGAAATCATTGTTACCTACAAAGGTAATTTTTTTTTCTCAATAGTATTAGGAAATCTGTAGGGTGTGTTAAGAACTGTGTGGAAAATTCTTCCTGCGTGGAAAATGTTGACTTTTCTGTGGAAAAAATGGAAATGCAACATGTTTTTAACTACACACTGAGATACTGTTTTTTTAAAATGCCATTGGTAGTACACTGTGAGAGAATTAGTTTTGTTGTTTTATTTTTCTATCCTCCTCTAGAAGCCTTGCTTCTTGTATGGATACATCCTCTGTGATACCCTCAAGGTCTTCACTCTCGAAGACAGTGCATCACAATTGTTAAAACATACAGCAGAAGCTGCAATTCTTCTTTTGGAGCTCAACATCTATGATATTACTGTGAAAGTTTTCATATCACGGTAAAATAAAAAAGTATCAGGGATAATTTATTTAAAGGGTCAAATGAAATTTGTTACAGGATCAAGCCAATGGTGAAGACAAGTACAGATGCATAAATGGGCTGCAAGAGCTGGAATTCCCAACCTAACACTCAGGATCATTAAGAATCTAGTTTGTTCATCCAAGGAATTCAGTGGTCTTCACCGGGGAAAAACATTTTGCAAATATACTTGCATGCTGAACTTCATGTGTGCAAACATTTCTGAATAGCGATAAATACATCCTTCAAAACAGCTATTTAACATTCATGTCAACAGTTGGAAACACTGTTTTTACCAAGATTTAAACAGCTCTGCTTTTAACCTTTGAACCATCAAAACAGTGTATGAACAGAGTTCAAGTAACTTGGTTTATGAAGATAATCTGCATAGATGGTACCAGGGGTGGCCACTGTAATATTAGAGGTAGTATCCAGAGTTCACTACTGCATTTCTGTATTTTATGTGGGCACGTATGACTGCTTGTCTTGTACAATCAACTACTGCGCATGAGTAACAGACTTGTCATGGCATATGTACACATGCCTGAAAATGCTGTTCATTGCTCAGAATGTATTGTTCTGTACCCAGTTGTAAGACACTTTAATGACAGCTTTTTGTGTGTATTTTTTTTTTTGTATTTTTTATACTTTACTAAATTTATGTGCATACTGGATAAGATGTAAACATCATCATCAGAATTTTGTCCCAGTTTCATAGTTATGCATAATGTTAATTGGCAAGCTGGTTCAAGTAAAGAAATAAAACTATTGCTCAGAGATTGCATGCAGCTCTGAAACAATTCATACATTAATCAACTCTAGTTGATATCAATTTTTCAATTGATGTTTTGCCTGGAACACATTCTAAAACAGATTTAGTGCATTTGTGTCAACAGAAATATTCCATCTATATTCTACTCAGACTGAATGGGAGAGAAGTATTTGATGTTGTTGAGGAAATTCTCAGTTGTAATCGGCTGTATATCTGCAGCCTGCATTTCCAGCTTAGACTGTAACATGTTAGAAAGGCTTGTGAAACTAGATTGGAAAGCATAAGAACAGGACTTCCTAAAATATAACCTTTGATAGCAAAATAATCTGTAGGTGGGATTTGGGGTTACAAATCCCATCCACAGGATAGGTATAAATTAAAATTACAAATAAAATCTGTAGGACTACTGTGATCAGTGGATCTGCTAGAAATGCAAACTCTTATAGTTGTTACATTGTTCTATGCATTTTTAATATAATTTTCAAAGAAAAGTTCTCATATTCAATTTCTCATAATTTTAATTTTAGTAGTTTCTGTGGGTTTTATATGTGATCAGTGCAAACAATTCGTCTATACAAGTCTTCATGTTCTCTGTGCTTACCATCAAATCTTCAGAGGAAGAACGACTTTGTGAAGTGTGAAAAACTCAGACTACCGATGTTTTGTGGGGACATTGTTCTGAGAAGGAGAAAAAGCTGTGTAATCATGCCACCCTACGTTAGACACCTTTAACCAGGAAAACTGAGTTCAAATCTTGATGTTTTGAGCCCTTGCCTGTGATCACAAGAAGCTTATTGTGACGCATTGCAGGTAGACTGGGAAAGAATTTGCAATGATCCCTACATCAGTTGATTGGTGAACATTGTGGTCCGAATGCTGGCTAAGGCAGGTGATCAGTGGACTGGATAATTAAAAGGATTTCTCCATGTGGGAAAGGCTCTGCTTATTTCCAGATACTGCTCTGACTGCTCCACTGTGCTGGAAGGTGCAGGGCCACAGCTTGCATGGCCACAGGTCTGTGCCAAACAGCACCTCTTCACATAGCCATCACCTCGCTACTGGGAGGTGATCTGCAGATCTGGTTCCCTTGTCTGATGAGGACCAGGTCAGAAATTGTCAAACAGCCATTGAGGACTTGTTTAGAAGACAAAATTAAAAAGAACAGTCATGCAGGTCCCCATAAAGCAAAAGACAAGAGCACACAATGTGATGTGTATGCAAGTAGTTTGTGCTTATTAAATAATAAATACGCATCCTGTAAATGTCACTGAATACATATGCAGCTTCTCCTAGCTGTCTGAATGCTTAACTGCAGACCTTATAAAGCTGTACTACTGTTCTTTCTTGATATAGGTCTAAGGATATTATGTTGTATGCATCTGCGTAGACACTGGCATTTGACTTCTTTAGTGTTAGATATACACTATTTCCCTTCAAAAAAAAAAGATATCAAAACCTATGTGGAATGATAGTTTAGTTAGCCTAATCAGGAAAAGTTAGTACTATATACAAAGATTTTGAATTTTCATTGGAGTGATAAATATATCCTTGTTTATTCAGTATGGCAAAGATGCAATGTAAGGAAGGCTGAGCAGTGCTGGAGACAGCTATTTACACACAAAATAAACAACACTAAAAAAAGTTCTCTTTCTGGGAGTGAGTGATAAATTTTTGTGGTTACTAATAATCAATAGAGAAATCACATATGCATGCTCTTTGATGCAGAAATTGTATTCGTGTCTTATAAAATAAAAATGACATTGGAATGAGTGTTGAGTACATAAAGTTGCTGGTTTTATCTTTTGTTCATATCTTCTGCTGAAGACCTTTTTAATACCATAATGTATTGTACACCGTGTAGAACAGGGACTTTTTAGTAGACATATATTGTACAACATACGTGTTTTATTGCTTAACATTATAATAAGTGCATTTTAGAAGTTAAACTACAAAAAATACCAACTCAACATTGTAGTTATTTATCTCAGAAGTTAACTCTTTCCTCAAAATAAACAAAAATCTGTCTCTAAATTTATTTCCTAGAGGACAAGTCATATTTGAAAATGCTAATGCTTGGTGGAGAAAGATCCACCTTTCTTTTCAGCTAGGTTAATAAATCTGTGCAGCACTGGTTGGTTCAGAGCTCTCTTCTTGTTGGGGAACAAGTTTTCCTTTTGTGTAGTTTTTATTTAAAAAAGAGGTATTGACAGAATTGGGCATTTCATTCTATAAAGCACATATTTATAAAGATGATGGCTGAAATAGAGCCACATGCTGTATTATGACTTCTAGTAGGGGAAGGTCTTCTAGCCTGGGTATCTATTCACACTATTATTTCATCACCTTAAATAATCTCTGACTTTGTAGGTGACTGATTTTGATATCTGTGGGTTGTTGAATCAACCTTCAGATGTTTTTGTTGGTTTGCATACTTGTGCATACTTGATAACTTTCATCAGAAGAGATTATTATAAACAGCAAATCACAAGAAGTTAAAAAAAAAATGTTTCCTTGAAAAGGGTTTAACTAAGTTTACAGAATGACTTAACAGCGCCTGCATAATCTTCGCAGTCAATAAAACCAAAGACAGAGAAACGTGCTTAAAATCCATAGCAAAAATGTTTTGTTTCCATTGTCTATTCTTGAAGACCCATTCTTTAAGCTATAGAAAATGAAGTTTATTGGGTGTATACACTTAGTAATAATCAAGTTGAAAAACAGTTTTTCTAGTTTTTCAAGTTTAATTTCATCTGTAAACTTAGATAAGAGGGACCTTGGATGCCTTTCCCTTCTATCAAAATACCATTGCTTGTCCCAAGTTTTCTTTCTTTCCTTCTTTCCTTTTTTTTTTTTTTGTCAAATATATCTAATTGCAGTAATATTGTATTTCTGACACTCCACATAGGACTGTCTGAATAATAAAATTATTATTAAAAAGTGCCCCAAATGTGTATTTTTAGAATCTATTTTTAGCCTGTGATTGATAATTGCACCAAGCAATACTGGAATCTTGAACAGTGAAAAAAAATGCAAACCCACCAACAGCCCCATGCCCACAATCCACAACAAAATAAATAGAATTAGCGGGTGAGATAAACACCACTACAATAAATCACTGACAGCCTCTCTTCCCACGTCCATACAGGTAAAGTTCAGATCCTGCCCTTCCATTTGCCTGGGAGCAGTTGTATAGATCCTAATTGGCTTCCTGATTGCATGCTAAGAATAATATCTGATTAAGTAATTGTCGTGCCTTACGCTGAAGAGTTTTAAATATGTAAAGCTACTCTGAACTGTCTCTTGACAATAAAAAGGTATTGCTGAGCATGTTATATGTCATAAAAGGAATTCTATTTTTTTTCTATCATTATTATGTACTTACTTGGTTATGTTTATACTTCTAACATCTGGCTAATAAGGATGGTGAATGTAGGCATTAGGCATTAGACAGCCTTAAAAAGATTGATGCTTTTGATTACAGCATACCGTATGATAAATTGTAGGGTTCAAATCTCGTACAGAGTTATAAAGGATATGTGGTATCTGAAGAAACATAGAGGTGTCAATTTTCTACTTGATGGTACTAATATATTTTGATAAGATCTGCATATTAAGAACAGAATGAGCCCTCAACTACAGTGATTTAGTGCTGCAATTGTACACCGTACTTCACAGTGAGTAGAACAAACAATAAAAAATGTGAATCCTTGCTTTTACTCTGAAGGACACTGAACAAAGGCGTGTAGGCATTGCTGCTGGCAGGCATGGAGATGACTTGGTTTTCAGAAGTGGCTGGAAAGAGGAAAGGAAGGAAGTCTAATAAATGGGAATGGAGAGGTTAATTGCAAAGTAAATGAGTTCACTACAAAAAGCGCTGAGGCTCAGAGCCTCAAAGGCTACATGTGTATTAGTAAACAACACCAGGGGATGTGCCAAGCACTGGAGTTTAATCATCTAGACTATGAAATTGTAAGCACTGTTTCCAGTGTACTTGTGGCATGGATCAAGCAGCCCTTTCCCAAACTTGGTGAGGGTTTGGGAATTATTGTAGGGCAGGGACCCCTGCCAGCACACAGTTTCCATGTGAATACTTGCTTCTGGAAGCTGAGAATTCTGGAAGCTAAGAACTGTTCAGTGCCAGTTGTCCCCATTGCCAGAGAATGGTCCTGAGCCCTTTTTGAGAGACAGGCAGAGATGTATAAGTGTCTATCTCACCTCAACGTGAGCACCAAAATTTCTGCCAGTAAAGGCAGGTAAAAAAATTTCCTTCTTTTGTTCTCAACTGTTGAAATCCCACCCCTATATGGGGTGAAGGTTGCTGCTCCTAGGGTTCTTCTGCCATGTATGATCAATCCCATATGCCTATGTGAATGGACCATCTCTGACTCCAGCTGAAAATGAGCCCAAATATGTATCATTTCTGTGGTGTAAATCTGGAGAAACTCCCTGCAACCTGAAGTTCTCAGAACATTACATCCTCAGCCTATGAAGATTGACTTTGTATTTCTTCTAGACACTATATATCTACCATTTGCATTTTGGGGGCAGCAGCAGTCACTTTCTCTAGGCATATTTGCTCCATGTAAATCTTCCTTGGTCTCAACTGCCTTGATCTTGAACCTTGCTCAGATTCTGGATGTGCTGGAGTAATCCTACAGTTAGTGTTTAAGCCTGTGCAATTCATTTGCCCAGGATTTTTAGCTTCAGACCATCTTTCCTCTTTGAGATAACATCAGATAGTACAGAGGGAAACTTGTGCAACATATAGGTGCCTGCAGAAGAAAGCAAACGCAAAGACATGCCAGAATCAGGCTGCAGATGTTTTTTGAAAGGCGTTAGGGTATTAAAAGTATCTTGGCATTTGGGATTGCTCAGCATTGATGTTTGGCCTATTATGGATTATCCCTGAAGTTATAAGCTTTCTGTGTGTCTGAGTAGGTGCAGGACTGCCCTCTGCTTTCCCACTCTTTGCACTCCGTCATGGGCACAGTTGCTAGAAGAAGCTGTTGAGGCCTAACAACGCTTCAGCAGTTAACACTGACTTCACCTTCTCTATAGAATAAAGCAGAGCCGGTGCTGGGGCCAGGGCCCTGACAGTGGGATTGCGTGGCCATGTCTGCATGGTGAAGGCAGAAGCATCAGAGCCTTACAGACAGATGACAGGCACTCACAGCACTTTCCCACGTGGCCACACTCTTTCTTCTACCTTGAAACAAGGGACCCTTTTCCAAACCACCTACTGGGAGCGCTGCCCATGCTCTGTTGTTCCCCAAACTATAAACGCACTTTGAGAGAACGATGGGGATCATAACCCAAATTGTGCTGGGGAGCATTGTAAGAACAAAAGAATACTGATAGTTGCATTCTAGTGCTTGAGCCCATGTCACGGCTCTTTGTTACTAGAGTGTAGCCTTGGCTCCAGCACCCGTAAGCGTATGCTGAAGATAGTACTGTACCTTGGAGTGTGTTGTGACATCCCAAGATTGATGAGTAGTGGCTGGATCTCCTGGCAGCGGTCGGGTGGGTGGACAAGATGGAGTGGCTGCATTCCTTACAAACACCATTACAAGTCAGCCTTGATGCCTCTAATAGGTAGAGTACCAGTAAGTGTGACATGCATATGCTAACTGAATGGAATAAAGCTCAGCTTCACTACTCAGGCAATAAGCTTTAAAGAAAAAGAGCAGGTTAGAGAATATTTGTGAATCATAATGAGCTTCTTAGAGCACTTTTCACAGTTCTTCCAAGCATTCTTAACATGCACAGGCAGCAGGAGTGCCCAGAGGCCATTGGGTCAGGGCAAGATTTTATCTTGTTTAAATCAATGTGTTTAATCGATTGCAGCTTGCAAGGCTGATTTACACCAGTGTGGATCTGGTCCTCAGATTTAATTTCAACTTTATTTAGAAAGTAATCTGACTAAAGTTAGTGAATACCAGTTAACTAGGACCTCCAGGGTTCAGACATTGCTGTGACTCAGTTACAGAGTTTAAATAGAAGGAAAATGCAACCACAGTCCAAAAATTAAACCTTTTCCTTTTTGCTGGACTCTGTACCCTGACCTTTTTTTTTTTTTTTTTTTTTTTCTGTACTACTTATTGACAAACAATGCTGGTAAATTACAAGCCATGCTGCTATAGCATATATATTCACATAGTCACCAGAATACCTTTCTTGCTACTTAGCAGCTCTTTGATTTGCACACTTCTCTGGGAGCATATGCAGTTTGACTGAGAACTTGCTTCCACATTCCTTATCTTCATAACAGATAGATATTTGTTAAGAAGGACAACTCTGGATTTACTCACTGTGTGGTGGTGTTATACTATATATTTTAGATACTCGTCATGCTAACTTCAGTGCCACTTGCTTTCAGGATCCAGATTTCCAGTTGGCTTACATCAGATCTAAGTAAAAGACACATTTAAGGCATTTCTTAATTTTTCAGCAAAGAAAAAGCTCCACAGAAGTCAATCACAACTTTTGCTGAATTAGAAATGCAGAGCAGTAATGTGAAATAGTAATCAGATTTAATATTCTCATATTAATTAACATTAATGAATATATTAATATTATCTCAATATCTGAATATTAGGCTAATATGCTGTTCTCTGCTGTTAATATTTTTGTGCACAAGTCATTGACAAGGCTAGTTAACAACAGCTGTTGACACAGTGATTATTTTCCTATAGAGGACATGTCATTTTTAGGTTTATTTTGGAATCTAAAACACGATCTTTTATTAACGATATAAGATGGATTTTCTGGGTTTGCATGTTTAGCTGCCCCATGAGGGATTTGTTTTGTTTTGTTTTGTTTTGTTTTCTTCTTGAACTGCAGTGTTTCTATGCTGGTAATTTCCTCTAACATAATATGTACTAGAAATTTGCCAACAATCATCTTCTGTAAAGAAGCTGTTGAGCATGATGCTTTTCCAGGCAAGAGGGATTCACCTTTGGGTAGTCTTATTCCATTGTGTAACTGTTGATGCCTCCATTAGGCACCTGAGAGGTGGATGTGTCTTGCTTTATGATCCATAGTTAGTAAGTATTTCCATTGTGATACTAAGTGACTATCTGATAAGTCTGGAAAATTGCTACTAGAAAACTAAGTCTGGAAAATTACATCTAAAGGCATTCCAGACACTTTGTGAAGCTGCTACAAGTTCTGTAACTGAGCTGTATATACACAGGAATTCTGATTTTCCTCCTGTTGATATGTCTGCCAGTAGTGCTATGCCAGCTGCACGATGATAGCTAAATGGTCACTTCTCTGTCTCTATCCAAAAGTTTAGGAGGCAATCTGCAAGACAACATCAAAGATGGAGCTGTGAAGGGCTGGACTGTTCATCCTGCCTTTCTGAAAAGTGCAAGGAGTCAGTCATCACAGGTTCAGCAGAGTGGAGGTGACTGGAGAACTGCCTCAGGAAGGCAAAAGGGGCAGAAAAACAAGGGAAACTAAATATGCAAAAATAGACACCTTTTTATTTTCCATTGATTTTGTTTGCATACTGATAGCAGTGCTAAAAAAGGCATTTATCCATGGCCAAAGGTCTGCGGCATGACATTAGATCTAAAATAATTGACACAAAGAAGTAACAGATTTGGAAAACGGAATTTTAGTTGTATGTGAGGATATTCTTGCTCATTCTTTAGCTGGTTAATGAACTGGTCGACAGCTGCAACTGGAAATGGACTCTGCTGTCTCATTATGATATTTATCCTACTGGCACTGATTTACTTCCACCCCCAAACACCTGAGAAACAGATACACATTATGTAGGATTGGGGTTAATTTGTGTGTAGTTAGTCTGTGTGTATGCATGAGTTACGGGCAATACAATGGAAGAAAGGCTGATTTCAGCATGCAGATAAGTGATTTGGTTTAGTGCTGTAAATGTCTTCCTTGCATGACTGTAATTCCAGTCTTTTTCTCAGAGTGTGTAAACTATAACCTGTTGCTCTGTTAAAACACTTAGTGTATTTATCACAAACTAAAATTCTAAAAAAGTGCAGATTTTGTGAGGGAAAAGCAAAGGGTACCCCTCTTCAGGTATGGTGCTGACAATGATTTTATGCAAAGGAAGGACTGAATCATTAGCTTTTTCAGTTTCAGGACCGCAACTTTTCATGGTAGATACGTCCCTAGGAAGCAAAGTTTTTAGCCAGACATGTGCATTAATTTATGTCTGAACCATTTGTTAATATTGGCAAAGTGTCACAGGTGCTCTGAGTGCTTATGGCAGGCTGGGGAGAAGAATGCAGCAGCAGGCTGCTGCTTCATCCCTGCACCGAGGGTTGGCATTTGTACGCAGTGAGAGCTCGGAAAGGTACATTATTTTCCCCTGTAACTAGTACAGGAATTAATCTGTGCTTCTTGTAATAGTTTCAAGGAGTTTTACTGAGCTTGGTTCTCATGATTTTCAGTAAAATTTCTTGTAAAAATGTTTATGGAAAATCTCCCATACAATTACTCTGCCATACAGTGACACATCTCACCTACTCTTTCAACGTTTTGTGCTGCCAGAGGGATTTAAGAATAAATACTACTACAGAGTACAAAATTAACACATCAAATTAATTTTATGCTGTGCACACATAGTGATGGATAATATCGATTAAGGGCTTGATTTGCATATGCTGAAGTCAAGAATTCTGGTGTTAGATCTGCATATGGTAAAGTTGAGATTTCTTGGTGTTATTTTGGTTTATGAATGGCACATAAAAGGTCTTGGATTTTTATTGATTGTATACAAAATCATATTATTAAATAAATATAGGCATAATATATTAACAATGAACAATGGCAAAAACAAGACATCAGGTTCTTCTATAAGGAAGATAATCAGAGAATATGGGTTGGAATCATATGATTATGAGTTGGAAGGTACCCACAAGGATCTTCGAGTCCAACTCCAGATAATACCAAATTTCCACCAACAATTTTGTTTTTCATGAAGAAATACATTTCCAGTCCTATAATTATTTTCTGAAGTAAAAGGTCAGATTACTTTCAGATCATTATATCATCTGTACTAGAAAGTGCTAATTGGGGATTTGCTTACTACATGGTTTGGCTTGACAGCAAACAAGGTTAATGTTAAATGGTCATGTACCTGAATTCATTCTAAATGATCTTTAAGGCTGAGATATTTAAAGAACTTTAAAGTTAGTTAACACTGCCTGTGTTTGGAATGTGATCTGATGTATGATCAGACTTCTACAAAAAAATTAGAAGCTATAACCCAATGTTCAGAATCATCAGCAGAAATATGTTTTTAAACTTTAAAATTTGTATTATGCAGGATATTGTAAGTGGTGTGAGTTCATACTCTGGATGGTGGCACTGTTAAAGAAAGTGAATTTTTGGAATTGGTACCATTATATGTTGAAAATAAACATGTAGTGAAATGTATCAGGGCAAAGAACTGTGTGTAAGGTCTAGGATACCCAACACTATCCCTTTAAAGGTTATCATACCTTTGTTAATTTATCTTTTCTCCAAATTAGACATGCAAAACACATTGCAGATGTCAGTTAATTAATCTATTTAGAGTTTTTGTTTTGTGACTGTTTGCCCTTAGTAAAGACTTTTTTTTTCTTCTTTTTACTCTCAAAAGAAACAAGTATCAAACTGATGGCAGTGTTAGACAGTTCAAAATTGGAAATACAGTATTGCTGTGTTCTCTCTTGAAGGAAAACAATGTGTTTTACACATGCACAATGACTTAACTTCTTCTGTTAAGTCAGCTTGAAGTAAAGGTACTGAATGTTCCCCGGCAGAGAGCTTTGAACCAAAATTTGGTTGGAGCCCTCCTCGCTGCAGCCTGAGGATAGGGGGAGGAATATGGTCTTGTTTTCTAAGGATATTGGAAATCTTGAGGACATCTGACTGCCTCTTTTTCCCTCTGTTTTATGCATTAATTTGGTAAAAATACATTCAGCAAGATCGGAGAAGGAAAGGATGGGAAAAAGCAAGGTAATGACTGCATGAAGGAATGTTTGCTTACTTCCATTGTATCTCCCTGCTTGTTCCTAGAAAGCTTTGTGCTTTGCTCTGAAAGTTGCATGATGGCTTAGTGCAGAGTGCACACACTTATGGTGAGCCTGCTAAATGGGGAAGGGCAAAGAGCAGGAGGGGAGAAAAAGAATGGACAAGGAGACCAAGACCACTGCGGCCCCTTGCTGCAAGGAGCAGCCTGTGCAGGCAGAGTGGAGTGATGCAGCAGTAGCTGGGAAATGGACTCGAGAGAAGGTGGTGAACATAAGAGGCTGTTTGTAAGGCACAATATAAATAGGAAAAGGAAACTGTTTCCACTAAAGCTGGAGAAAGATGGGATCTCCTTGTAAAATGCAATACTGTTATTGGAGAGGAAAGGAGTATGTGAGGGGAAGTGAAGGTATGAGTTAAAAATGTATATTACATTTCCATAAATTAATTTTATGTTAATATTAATAGCTAGGTATGGATAACAATTTCTGACATTAATATGTGAGAACAGTGTTAGTAATATTCACCTGAATCTAGTGGCAGCATATCTACTTCACTTGACATATCCTGGATCTGATAATTTTAATATTTCTACCTTTGTCTATATGTGAAACTATATGTGCACCTACATATTACCTAGCTAGTGCCTGACTTTAGAGAAAAAAGATAAAATAAAATAAAATAAAATAAAATGAAATAAAATACTTTGACCTTGCTAATTAAGGAGAAAATCCTAGCAGAAGTTAGGTGGTAGTCATCTATATAAGATCAAGATAGACTAGTAGGCCTTTGATATCTTGTGTATTATTTAAAAACAAAATATGCCTGCATATTCAGTGTGGACAGTCAGTCTCACATCAGATGCTTTGAGTTTACAAGGTGAGATGTGTCTGGTGTCATGTAACCTCCTTCGGTACATGACTGTACTTGAGCTCGGAAGCCAGAGTGGCAGGTGGGACTCACTCGTACAAGGGCATTCTTGAGCAGCTTGCTGACTGGACTAGTGCAGAGTGGTGGAATGTAATATTTTCCTGGCCATGTAGGCATAATTCCATGTCATTAAAAAAATAAATAAATCCTCTCTCTCTTAACAAATGGGCAAAAGAAGAAGTCATCTGTGCAAGCACCTATACAATACTTTTTAAAAGCAATTTTTGCTTAATGACAAATGAGTAAATTGTGTTAAGGAAACTCCCTCTAATGAAGAGCGCTTCTTTCAAGAAACAACATTAATAAGTGTAAGTAAGACTAATAAAATTTTGAGTGTTGTTTTCTAGGACCACAAAGAATACAAATGATTTTATTTACAGCTTCTGTTTTTGTAAATTTACCCTTTTTTAATTTCAATTTTTATTTTTTTTGTGTGTGTGTGTGTGTGATATACTTCTTTACCAAAACATTAAAAAAGAATAAGGAGAATAAATGTTAACGGGTATTACTACATGTACATGGATTATTTGTATAGTGCTACATGATACATATCCTAGAATTGAACGGACAGGGGTATATTTGCTAGCATGGTGTCCTTAATTTATAATGATAGGAAAGGTAAAAAGGTAAATGAAAGGAAATGAAAACTACTTGTTGAAGACAGCTGATAAAAACGATGTGAGAGCAAACAGGTGACACAGTGGAAAGAATTCCTAGTGGTTGGGGATGACAGAGGAGCTCTTATTTGCACTGTCTATTGTGGTTCTGTGCCTGCCTCCCTTGGATAACTTTAGGCAATTCAATTAACTGATATGAGCCCCGGTTTCATCATCTATAAAAGGTAGATAATGCTTACCCACCTCTACAGCATCTTAATATCTGATTTTTGTAAAGTGCATTGTGCTTCTCAGATGAAAGATGCTATACAAGTATTATTATTATTGCTACTAGTAGTAGTAACAGAACTTGACATTTATACTGCAGTTGCCTGTTCAGAGTGCTTTAACATTAACTAATGCATTCCTGCAGTGCCTCTCTGAAGTAAGTACCTATGTATTTTTAGACATGAAGAAACTACTGAGCAATTATTTAGCTTGTCCTTTTTCACAGTGGCAGTAAGATTATAAAAAAAGAAAAAAAAGGAAAAATCCTAGAGTACAAAGTTCTGTGTGATGATTAGAGCATTTGCAGGAGGTTGTAGACTGTGTTTTGATTTTTTTTTTTTAATATAACTTTATTTATTCATTTATTTATTTATTTATCACACTTAGAAGGACACCGAACGCAGCTCTCTCAATTTCTGGAGAAGTTTTTTAAGCACTGAATTGTGTAAAAGCCTTCCTACTCTTGTTGTGTTCTGAATGCAAAACCTAACAATGTTGGTGTGTGTTTATTTGACCAAGTGCTCTGGCCAAGCCTGTTCCTCCAGGCATTTCAGTGCCTGGTTTTGAGGAAACAGGGGAGTTAAGCTGGGAGCTTGGTCCTGGCACACAGGGCACATCTGGGCAGGATCAGCACTCGGTGTTTTCTTAGCTAATCTTTTGTACCAGTTTTGGTACATCCAGGTGTAGATTGATCAGTTGAAGGGCTTAAAATCTCCTTAGATCTCTTTTAGGTGCTTAAGAGTTTATTTTTATTTATTTATTTTTCTTCTTTCATTTTTAACTTAATTAAATTTGTCTTTTAATAATAATATGAAGGGGTTGATTTGTCTTTTTTCCTAACTGCACTTTCTTTAATCTGTGATATCTTTGAAAACGGGAACTCTCAGTTACTCACCCATCTTTTTCTGATCAAAGTGCACAATAATGAATAAATATTTGCCTATTGTTACATTGCCTTCTGTGGTATGGTCTCAAGAGCTACAGATGTCATCGTGTCTGGAGGTGCTATCTTCAAAAGCAGCTGTTTTTCAAGGTGGCAAAACGTCCTTGCTTCAGAGCAGTGATGGGCTCTAAAGTTTAGGCTTTTTTCCCAAGTTTAGCAGGTGTCTAAACATCAGCTAGTGGAAATGACATCTATCTTTTACCTTTACGTATAAATAAAGATTATATGAATACATGGTATGGACTCAAACAGAAAGCCATGATTTTTAATGGATGTAAGATGTAACCATAATCAGAGAAACTGTGGCCAGCTTATGTGGATATATCATGGTTTCATTAATGCACTGTGCAAGGTGCTAAAGTATTCTGGTCTGTGCTGAGACCCCTTAAAGCAACAAATTAGGATATGTGATCTGCTGTTCAGAAGCCTTTTCCTAAGGCTTCACAGTGAGAGAGTTGCAGTGTGATCACTGCCTTTAGCTTAAGTTCTTCCTTGAAGGTCTCCCACAGTTTTCCACCGAGGGCTGCACTGAACTTCTCCCTTTACCCCTACGGACACCCTCCAGTCATCAGGACTTCTACTTGCAACAGAATGAAGTGTAAATTAGTTTTCATCACAAACAGCCTTCAAGCTTTTTTTTTTTTTTTTTTTTTTTTTTTTTTTTTTTTTTTTTGTGCTAACAAAAGCTGAAATCAGATTCATCAGGAAAACTTACAGGCTGCAGCGAGCAAGGAGGTCAGTTGTGGCGCAGAATGAAGGCTGTTCCATGTATTTGGGATATGTGTGGTTTGGAGTGGGGAGGACATGGCTTTGAAAGCAGAAGTTCAACCTCTATTAGTATGCAGACAGTGAACCGTTTATGTAGCACACATGTAAGCGATAGCAAAATGTGATGCAGCGTTTTGTAATCAAAAGCAGCTATCCAGAGACATCTCATTTTGTTAAGTGTTGCATTCCTGGGCCATTACTAATAAGAACCTAGGAAATCTGGAAGTGAATGTGCCTTCTTTCTGTCCCAGACAGTAATGATTATCAATAGCAGCAGGCTGCTGAAGTCAGCTCAAATGGTAAGAATGCTTTTCATGAAAACAGTAATAGGTAAAAACAGATTGAGTTTGAAATTCAGTGCAGGCACATGCTTCAGGCTAGCCTGAGAGGTGAGCTGTCTAGAGACCTCTGTGTTGCTCATGATAGTGAAAAACTGGAAAATGACTAATCACAAAGCTGGTTAAATGTGCAACAGGCAGACTTGCATTATGTATTGAGACAGTCCTTTTGTTTTCTGCAGTCTGGCAGTTACAGGGTACTGCTGTCACCCTCAAACAAATGAAGGCTCCAAGAATTAATGAAGTGTTATCTATAAAAATTGCAATTAGGTGTAAACTAAGTCCCTTGTTCAAAAAGAAAAAAAAAAGCATGGTAACTGTAATGTTATCACAGCCTTTTGTTTGTATTTGTTTTTCGGGATGATAGACCCTTTTAAATGTACAGACACATTAGCAGAAGTTTTGCCTGTCAAGCCCACAGATATTGAGGTTAAAGGCAGGAACAGAAGCAAGAAAGTCTCATGCCCCATACATACTCGCATCTTCCTGCTTTCTTTCTTTACCTCTCCAGTAGAAAGCTCTATCAGCTTGTATGGACATCGGATTTGACTTTCTGATTCAGAAAAAGATACTTCTGCAAGAGGTAGGACACATGATTTTCATATACTGTCCATCCCCAGTTTTAGGGATACTATCTCATTATCTGTTGTGGTTTATCCTGGCAGGCAGCTAAGCACCACACAGCCATTTGCTCACCCACCTTACAGTGGAGTGGGGGAAAGAACTGGAGGAAAAAAAAAAAAAAAAGGTAAAAACTCATGGGTTGAGACAGTTTAATAGGACAGAAAAGGAAGGGAAAGTAATAGTAATAATGATGATGATAGAGTATGCAAAGCAAGTGATACACATTATAACCACTATCCACTGACCGATGCCCAGCCTGACCCCAAGCAGCAGCTGCAGTCGTGCCCACCACAGGCAACCCCCGAGCTGTTCAGCATGATGCCATGTATGTGGTGTGGGACACCCCTTCGGCCAGCCTGGGGCAGCTGTCCTGGTTCTGTCCCCTCCCAGCTCCTGGCGCACCCCAGTCTCCTCGCTGGCAGGACGGTATGAGAAGCACTGCTCTGCAACAACTAAAACATCAGTGTGTTACCAGCATTATTCTCATCCTAAATCCAAAACAGCACCATAGCAGTTACTAGGAAGAAAATAAACTCTATTCTAACCTAAACCAGTACAACATCTTCCTGTACCTTTTGAAAATAAGATTCGATTTCTTAAGTATTAGCTGAATCAATAGGATTACCTGCATGAGTAAAAGTCAAATCATTACTTACAAGCATATAGTCAAAGCAAGAAGACATTAGTTTTGATATAATCCCCATTTCTATTTCTAATGTTCTCCATTTCTTTTTTGGACAACATATTTCTTGTTGTTAAATCAGCGATATGGAAAAATGCTTGCCTTTTTATTTTTTATTTTTTTTAACAAACTATAAAACATCTTTGCAAGCAGATAAAAAATATCTGAGTTACAAAATAACATAAGAGTTTTCTAACTTAAGTTAAACTTCATTTTCAAGCTTCTACAATAAGAGATTTTACAAATCCTGTATATATGGGCATACAATTTTCAGGGTGTATCATTAAACTACAGTAAACTGTGTTTAATATTTTCCTGATGTCCAAAAGAGGGTTTAAAACTTTTAACATTGTCTTTAATGTGCTTGCAAGTTTAAACTTCTGAAGTCAGTTTGATGCATTAGAGGATCCCATTTTATGGAATTAAATGAAACATATCTGCACCAGGACATATTTCTATGGTTATATTTTGTGGTGGGTTTTACTTATTTATTACTTATTGATTTTTCACTATGACCCCTCCTCCATATTGTCCAAGCAAGTTAAATTAAGGTATATATTCTGGATAATTACTTCAAAAACTTACACCTTAAAGAAGAGTTCATGCAGGCAAAAATTTGAGTGTTGATAGTCATGTGAAAGTTGACCAAGATATTCTGATTTTATGTTGTGTAAGATTTTGGGACAGCTTTCAAACTACTTTATAGTAAAGATAATTTGACTTTTATTTGCATCTAACTTTTAGCTCATCATTTTTCTTAACAACAATGTATTTATCTTATATTGATGATATCTGAATACTTCCTAGGGGAAAGAGAAGTGGCTGTGATATTTGTACCTTTACAACAAGACTCAGAAACAGGGACTCACTCATCACTTGAAAAAGTAATTGCTGAACATACAGAGCATTGAACATTATGAATAAGGAAAGTTCGTTGTGCCAAATGACCTAGATCCTAAAAGACAGGATATCTGATTGTCAATGGGTTCTTAGAAATGAGCAGACTTCTAGACAGAAAACACATGTCCAGAATTTCACCTCGTCTCTTCCAGGTTTATACCCATGTAGCCCTGTTGATGTCACTGCTGGTTTTCAATAGTATTATGACCATCTCTTCAGTTTGGAGAGAGTGCCTTGCACCATACTAATATATCTTACATCAGGGTATTGTTATCTGTCATTTAATCTGACATATTTATGCCTGTGTGGCATGTGGAAGAATATGGGGTGATGCTGCTGTACCATTGTAATGGGCATTTTTTCTCTTTTTTTATGTAGCTTTTATTTCAGCATCTGAAATTTGAAATATTATAATTCATGACTTTTTTTACAGTATTGCATGTTTGAGTAAGATAATTGGTATTTCAAATGTAATCTTAATGTTGGTATTTAAAATGTAATTTTGGGTATTGGTATTTAAAATGTAATCTTTAAAGAATTCTAGTGTATGGTGTAAGTATGTACAATAGGTGATTTCTGGAGTCTACTTTGGCTTTCCAGAGGGGTAGCCCATGAACCCTTTCTATTTCACTACAGCTTTGTCTATCCTACAGCTGTGTCTGTATGTGCAATGACAATCAGAAATTCCATCAAGAAGCTTAATTTTTTCCATCCATCATGAAGAATACCTAGAACCCTGAAAACAGCTTCCTGGGACTTACATGTAAGGAGTTTATATCATCCAGCTGCACTGCACTGTGGGTCCATATACACAAAGTACTCCTGGCTGTAGATATATTTCATGTGGATGTGTGTAAATTACCTGTACACTATCTGTAACTGGTAGCAAGTAGGTACCGGACAGAAGAGGAACAAGGAAGTACTCCAAAGGACTTAAATTGCTCAGGAGCTCAGAAAGGAGCCTGCTTCTGCCTGTGGACATAATTCTAGCTCTGTACGATGTCCTTGTATTGATTACAAGTAAGATATAAGACAGAGGAAGAAAATTCAACCTTTTAGAACAAGGTAACGTAACAGGAATCTTTCCAAGTGATTCAGCCAGGCTGTGTGGCTCAGTAGAGGTAAGAGCTGCTCCTCACGGTGTTTATTGTCAAGGTTTAACAGCAGATACAACACAACTTACTGTTGTTTTCAAGATGGTGCTTCCACTATTTGGGGAAAAAAAAATAAAAGAAAAAACAACACTAGAAGAAATAAAGTTAATAAAGGCGTGCATGTAATTAAAACTTACCTCTTGTATTACACTTGTTGTTCCATTATAAGAAGCAGTTTTAGCTGAGTTTGTCATCATCTGCTAGTTACTGGGTAGTTTACAAAAAATGGTTTACTAATTGCAGGTTGACTCTTGTGGACAAATGCTTAAAACTCTAAATCACTGTGCAGCACTAATTGGTCCCCTGGCTGGAAGACTGTTGGGAAGAAAATAAATTGGAATGCAGAGTAAAATAATCTCTCATCTCTATAGGTGGCTCCTAACATCCACATCTTTATTGCTGCCTTTTCTGTGATGGGGTCGGCAAATTTCCAGGCTGTTCATTGGAATTGCTTACATTTGCTTTAAATGTTGGGTTTGGTTTTAAGATCCATATGCGTAATACTGAGCAATGTAAAATTAAAATGCACACAGATTGTTTTTGCTTTTTCTTTTTTTCTTTTCATCCAACTTAAGGGATGCTTATCTGACTTATTGAATATTTACTGATATGAAAAGCTGAAGAAGTTGCTCCAATATAAGGTCAGTCCGATTCTTTTTTTTCCCTATGGTTCATCTCTAGTAGTTCTAAATCTCTCTCTAGTTACATGCTTGAGAACAAGGTTATTAACCAGTGTTTTTCATAAACCTACTTCCAAGATATACTTGGGGTTTAAAGAGAAAAAATCATCCTGTGGAGCTGTTTGTTTTACATGGAAGGTAGGGGTTGGCCCCAGATAATGCTGCTCCTAAACCTAATACATACAGTATGACTTCTAAAAACATACTACTCCTTTGTAAAAAAAAAATAAATAAAAAAGAAAAAAAAATAAATAGCTGTTTTGTTGTTGTTGTTGCTTTGTTGTTGTTTTGTTTTTCCCCAAGTTGTTACTGATGTGCCTGGTAAGAATAATTTCTTGATAAAAAATGGAAGAATTGCTTTTGCTGGAAAGGAACAGAGCTGTAGATTAGCCATTACGAACTGATTCAAACTGATTTTAGCTTTCATTTCTGCCTCATATTTGAATTCTAGTAATGACTATTCTCTTGATCGTGTACACTGCTGAGATCAGTGTAATGTAGATTAGTTATTCTCAACCTCTAATCTTGCAATTATGTAATTTGTTCGATGAGTAAAGGGCTGAAGCCTTAATTCTTGTCTCCCTGTTCTTTGTTCAGGTTCACAAGTACCTTCTGATTTTGACAAGAAAAATAAATTAATAAAGTTTTAAAGAAATTTAAATAAATTAAAACTATCTACAACACTAAATTATTATGCTAGCATTTCTTTTATTTATTTATTTGTTTATTTTTGGTCCAAAATGCAAATGTGGATTTGAGGATCTAGACTACTGTCTCAAGAATTGTGGCATTTAACTATCTTCATAGCAGAAATCAAGTATCAAAATGTTTTTAAAATAATTTTCTCAATATGAATCTTCAAACGATTAGCAACCTTTTGTTTGTCTTGTTTCAACCACTTTAAGAAATAAACAAATAAGAGTAAACAAACAATAAAAAGAACATGAGGGTACAGGAAGCAAGTCTCTCTCATGCTTGAAGAATTTCAACAGAACAGTCTTGATACCCACTTGCTGATGCTGTGGGCTGTTTACAGAATCAAAGGTAGCTGTTTAAATACTAATTTCTCCATCTCAGTAAGAACTTCCCAGTCTGAAGCAAAGAGGTATTTGGTTTGGTACAGATAGCTCAGGGGAAACCTTTACTCACCTCATCCACAGTGATAACTATGAGAGGACATGGCAGCATTTCTAGTGCACCATGAAGAGGACTGGCAACTTTTCAAGTTGATATGCAAAATGCTTTTTTTCTTCCCAAATGAGATGTTAAGTTTGCCAGTAGAAAATCTGTACAAGCTGGGAAATGCCGATTCATAAAGAGGCAAAACACTGCTTGTCAGGAAGGATATGTCACTCCTCAAAGGGGTAAGAAGTTATCAGTGACTTTGAGGGAACTCTTTCCTTTTTCAGTTGATCCAGTGATAATGTGGCTTTGAGTTCCGTGCTGTTAAAAATCTGACTATATGTTTGACTCCTACCTTAGTTCATCACCTAAGCACATACTACTGTACTGATATCCAGACCATAACCTGCAGTAGAAAGTACAATATAACCTTATGAAATAAGAATTTTTCTATCCTTCCCCTCATCTCTTGTTAGCTCCTACTTCTGTAGCGCTCCTCTGACAGGAGAAAGGCCCATATCCACAGAGCTATTTAAGTTTACCACAACTTACTTTTCAGAAACTGAAATCTCATGGCCTGTCTACATGATGATGCTAGGAACAGGTTGTTCTTTAAATTACTAAGGTTCAGAAAATTTCTTTCTTAATGACATGGTAATTTTGCTTTCTGAGTAGGTTGCTTCTGTTGCATATGAGGAAGAAGTGTTTGTTTTTGTAAGTACCTCCATCTTACAGAGGAAAATAGATATGCAAGTTTTTGGGTCAGACTCACAAGTGAGGTGACTGCTGGGGCAAAGCAGTCTAAAGCTGAGGAATTTCTACTTAAATTACTGTCATTTAACATTAACTTCTGAACAGTGATTGAGGCAGAGGGGAAAAGGAAAGACCACAACCTATCATCACAATCAAAGTCATAAGTAAACACCTCTCCGTCCCCTTTCCCATGCTCAGTGTAAATCATCCATCCTGCCTCCTTCCTAGTTTCTACTTCAGTAATGTTCACTCTGGTTTACTACACTCCATCCATCCCAATTCCTCCAGAGAGGCAGTGGGTGGCACATGAGAGAGGTGGGAGTCATGTGTGTTAAGGTCTCTGCCTGCTGATCTTCCCTTCTTGCTGGTGGTCCTCTGCCCTGGTAAGGGCCACAGTCCTTTGGGAGTGTCCCTGCTGCACCCAGGGTGTCCCATGGGCCACAATGGGACTGGCACCTTCCTTCCCTTTCCCCTTCCCTTCCCCTTCCCCTTTTCCTCTCTTCCTTTTCCCTTCCCTCTCCTTCCATTCTCTTCCCTCCTCTCCATCTCACTCCCCTCCCCTCCTCTTTCTCTTCCACAGCAACTCTGACTTGTTGAATGTTTAATAGTTTATGGTGAGTGAGACTATTCCTACAGGCAGAGGAATATAGATAAGGACTCCACCTAGAATACTTAGTTGTGAAATGGGAAATGCTGTTTGCTCTAAACCCAGTAGGATGGGGTTTTCAAAGAAGTGCAACATTGTAAGACTTCATTAGCCTTTCTAGGTGTCTGTTTTAAAAATTTATTTTACCACGGGACAAATTCATACTGTCATTTTGTGGCACCAAAACCAAGCAACACAATATTTTTCTTTTTGTGTCTTTATGTATTTTTCATGTCTGGTAAGTTCCATGATCATTACAGAGTCACATATGTTTTCAATTAGGGATGTTTTAATTTATTTAGTTTTTAAAAAACTCTTTAAAGTGGTTCTGTTATGCACATATAGACAGAGTTAAGCCCTCTTATTTGCTATCAAACCAAGAAATTGAAGTGGGATGAAATCAGAATAACATGAGTTCAAAGTTTATGTGTTAAAATAAATAGGACACATTTTTTGTCTATTAGGCTGGTGGAAGAAGTGAAATTAAATTCATCCACAGAGTACTGAAGAGCAAGATTAAATCTATGATGCACTGTGGTTTTGAGTAGAAAAGAATGATTCCTGCATATGTTTTACAACATCTGAGTGGAAACACTGATTCTGGAGCGTTGGGATAGGAAATACAATCAGTGCAGCTGAAACCAGCATCTATTTATCTTAAATTAATCTTTTTCCAAGTAGGCAGTTGATATCCCAGGGCCGGCTGCCATCTTTTTTACATTCATGCAACAAACATTAAGCCAAAGAATTGTTATTGCAGAAGCTGAAATATATTGCAGCACACCGATTGTAAATGCTTAAAAATACACTAACTCTTTCCTGTATGTTCAGTTGACAAACTATAAAAATAATTTCTCTTTTAAAACATAATTATTGGACATAAGGAAACAGATATTCTTACAAATGTTTTGTGTTTTTCACAATTATAAATGCTGGTTTTAAGATCCTTAAATGCAGGAGAAGAAACAGAAAATAGATGTAGATTTTGAGCTAAAATATTTGTTTGCTTATTTGAGGTTTTAAGTTCAATTAAATTTGTTTCTGATTTTCTCCAGTATGGAGACAAGCAAAAATCTGAGAGGTATTTCTAGCTCCTTTTGAATTTACAGGGAATTAGATAGGTCAGATCTGAATCTCACACTCTGGACTGAATAACAGGTGAAAAGTTATTATTGTGTATATCTCAGTTTAGATACATGGAGTTTAATTTAAGAACACAGGAATTCAGGACATAGTAATGCTCAAGAGAGATCTGCCTTTGAGAGAGATTCTCCTAGGTGTCTCATTCAGGTGTCTCATTTTCTTCTGGGACTGAGACTGAGGTTTTGTTGGATTTGACCTTAGATGTCATAGGAGAAAATGAAATAAAAAGATAATTTACTGTTTCCTACTGCAGACGCAGTAATCAGAAGGAACTAAAGGGAAGAGGAGAGTCATTCGTTATAAGAAAGCAGTAAATGAAGCAGGCAAAATTTTCTCTTAAAGCCATCATTTTATCACCCAAATACTGATGATATCTGACAGTAATTGCCTGCCAACAAAAGTACTTTCTCTGGAGTTTAATCTTATTTATTTTAGCTGATTCTCACATTAACAGAGTTTTTTTTTTTTTTTCCATTTTTACTCCTCCAGTTATTCATTAATTGTGGTTTTAAATCAAAGCTACTTAAAAACAAACAAACAAAAAACAGTGGGTTTTAGAAGCCTTAAGTGACAACTGTTTTTTATTCTGTTGTAACTTTCACATTTTCAGCAGCCTTTATTTTATCTGTAGTGTAGGACATGCAAAATATATACAGTCAAATACTAGTTTCACAGCAAAGTTTGCATTTGGCCTCTCTAAACTCTTACAGGCTATTTGCTGTCTTCCTGTGCTGACTGCTCTTCAGATGCACCAAAGTGAAGTGGTTTTGATGGGCCTGTCATCCCCATCAATAACCTGGGCTATGAAGCCACGTCTTGTCTGCTGTGATGTCGTGGTTTAAAGTAAATTGTTTCCCTGTCTGTAACAGCACCTTAGCTTTGAAGGGTGGTAACATGCATTTGGTGGGCAGTAACATCTTAAGTCCATAAGTCGATTGTCTGAAGCAAACAATTTGACCCTCATACTGTCCATGACAAATGCTAGATGCCAGTACAGAACCACAGGGAATTCATTTCAGTTTAATGGAAGTATTAAAAAAATCACCTGGAGTCACCTTAAGGCATTCTAGGTGCCTTATTGTGGCCTCTGGCATAAATTAGAGGAGACTTTCTGTTACAAACCCTGCGGTGGAAATGCCAGGGATGTTGTGGGGTTGTTGTGGTTGCTATGAGCTACCTGGGGGTTCTTGTCTGCAAAGAAGCCCTCTTGGTCCAAAGCTGAGTTAGTTCTGGCATCATCAGTGGTGAAGGTCCCCCTCCAGCAGAGCAGGATTTGTAGCCGAGGAGTTTAGAAAAATCTCTACTCAGAACTCAGTGCAATACAAATGCTTATTTCGTTCACATGCAGTGAATTGGCAGCTAGATAAACAACAGCACAAATAATCCTAAACACAGCAAACAATACCATTATTTCAAATTAATAATCGTAGTGGTCAAAGTTTTAAAAATCTTGCCTGTTTACTTTCTTAAGTCAAGGGACAGGCTTTTAGTTCAATGACCTTCTTTTCAAAGTGTTTGAATGTATCTAGTTTGGAAGTATGTGGAGTGATGAGCGGAACTACTCTGACTTCAAAAATAGGTTGTTTAGAGTTAATGAAAACTGTAATGAAGTCAGTGGGGTGGGTGTCTGTATTTTGACTGCTGGGTTTACATCATGATGATGTTGTTGAAGAAACTGAAAGTGAATAAGAGAAACACACACCATCCCTGTTTTTTAAGAGTAGATTTCAAGGAAGGCACCCTTTAGAGGTAGATAAATCCTATATGCGAGACAAGAAGGACTGAAAGCATGAAACCGCCTAAAGCCTGTCATTCCGTAATTGCTCACTGTGGTATTTCTTGTGTTTATATTGGAGGCCACTGTCGGGAAAGATAGCAGACTATACCCACCATCGAGTAGGTCTGCTCTGGTTCTGTGTCTGTGTGAAGACTCCGTATAATTGTTTGAGTCAGAGAAGAAAATGTAGATATACTCAAATTATTATTGCAATGGCCAAGTACACTTATAGGGAGATTATGATATAAAAGGTCTGATTTATTAAGATCTACTTGCTCATCAGAGAGCAATAATGAAAACACTTTTACCAGACTTGAAGCTTCTGAAAACATATTTATATAGAAATGCTGACAGACTTAATTCTAGCAGTCTAAATAGACCTACTAATACATAATATATTTCAGAAGTGTTCAAAGGGTTGTTACTAACACTTATCCAAAAAACAAACCTTTACTCTTCATCTCAAGGAAACTCCTTATCCCATCCATCAGAATGAAAATCACTTAGTTTTTCATATGTCCAGAAGCAAACTTTGCTTTTGTGATGAAAACATGGATTAAATGTGGCTTGCCTATCATTGACAATTAGAAAGCAAAGGTAAATATTGAGAAGTACTGTTTTGCTGGTACAAAATAACCTTGTGTGTGTGTGTATTTGTACTAAATATAAAGAAAGATTTACACCTAGGTACAGCTTGGTGCATCCAGCACATAATGTACACAGAAGAGTGCAATATGTCAAAGCAAGACAAGGTTCTGTAAGACCAGGTTGCTCAGACAGCTGAAGTTAGAGTAACTGCATGGCCAAAGGCAACTCAGAGGTTTCCAGGGCAGCTGCTTATGAAGTTATAGAAGTTATAGCAGAAGCCGTATATTAATTGAAGAGTTTCTCCTTGCAAGTCATTTAAGTATAAGTGAAGGCCTGTTCTATCAACAGGTAGAAATGAAAATAAATCTTATACTTTTTTTTTTTTTTTTTTCTTAAGTGTTCATTTTGGCTGTGACACTCATTTGTAATTTTAGACCTGGAGGGGAGGCAAGACAAGGTTTATTTTGAAAGTATTGTATTTACTTTTTGCCCTCTACTATGTGCCTTTTAGACAAGTGCAAGGTAAGTCTTTGTACATCCACAGCCCAGTTTTCAGAACCAGTGAGTGCTGTAGGTTCTTGTGATAACATCTGGAGCTATATCTCTTAACACCTCTGAAAAATCAGGCCTTCAGACATTATTGCTTCATTTCCCCAGGCAAATTGTCTCACAGTACCTGACAAAATGAATGAGAAGTGCAGAGTGCTGCAGTTCAATTTGTGCTAACATTTATGTCTTTTGAATGTCAAGACGTTTTTTTAAATGTTTCCTCATAAAACTAAGTCCACTGTCAACAGTATTCCTCACTCTGATTAGAGGAAGTACCCTACAGCTTAATAAAATTCTGAAGCAAGCAGATAGCTGCCAACGTTTCAGAAGAAAATACGTGAAGCCAGCTCAGTCTTTCTTTGAGTGAAAGAAAAGGCAGGGAGTATTTAGGTCTGTAGGTGAGAACTCTTGCTCCCTTTCACCTTGATGTGCCAAATAGTATTTCATGACATGTATATTTCTTCTCTCTAGCCACCTGTGGACAGCAAAGAGTAGATGGAGATTCTTTTGCTAAACCTTTCTGATGCTCAAGGGGACCATTTTCCAAATTTTCTTCTCCTTCTTATCATTTCTTGGCCTGAACTGCCACGGTGTTTTTTTGTTGTTTTTTTGTTTGTTTTTGTTTGTTTGTTTTGAGAAGGAAGGGAAATGATTCTTTATGAGCAATTGTTCCTGTAATGTCTTCCTAATCAGGGTTTTTCAGGAGAAAAAATTATTTCTTCAATGTGAAACACTTCAGGAGTTGTCAGGAACTCTAGCTGTCCTGGGGCTTTGATTCCCTGAAGCATTATGAGAAGTTCCGATTTCTGCATCCTGCTCAAGTCAGTGCCATCCAGGCATCTATTTACTTTTAGAAGCCTTCCATCTTAAATTAAGAGGAAAAGAAAAGTAGCAGAGGTCGCCAAATCCATGTAAAATATCTTTTTGTGAAAGAATAGGATTTACTTTGCTTACTTACACTTGCTTTGACAGTGACTTTACTGCACAGAAAAGCTCTTCTAAGGTGATATGTACTTTTACCTATCTGGCTTTACTTGAAACTTGATGTTAAATAATGTTTTTGTGTTGGCAACTCTAAGCATGGATTTCATCCCAGGCATATCAGACACTTTGGTACAGAGACTTGAATGCCATGATTTCAACATGCCCCTAGCCTGCAACACTGGAATACTGATTGTGTAGGTTACTGTAGTCCACAAAACCTGTTGTTGTTTTTGTTGTTTTCCTTTTTCATTAAATGATCAGTGTTATAGCTGTTTCCATTCTCTCTCATTCTTTCAGGTGTGCATTTTCTTTCATGGTACCCTTACCTGTTGAAAGTCTCTGATTTCTCATTCACCATGTTCCCTCTCCTACAGGCTCCTGCTCAGAGCTGTTTTTGAGAATATTTCCAGCACTCGTATCAGCACCAGTAATATTGCCATTGCTTCTGATACTGCTTCTGCATTGTACTATTTTTTTATTTTTTTTCAAATAGCTCCAGAGTATTCAGAGTATTACACTTGAGTGATTTGCAAAGAATTGGGCACACTTTGGTGCTCTGAAAATGATCATTTCAGTGGTAAATGCCACCTTAGTCTGCTAAGCTGTTCTGTTCATTTATTCCTTTCCATGTGTGATATGTTAGCTGTATGTTAAACATCATAGCAAAACTCCTGTAATTTGTGATTGTAATTCTGTTTGTAATATACTTACTGTCAGGCTTGTATCCAGAAATACACACCTATGTTTTTGTATGAGTATATATATATATGCGGATTTATCCCACCTTTCAAACGTATGGCTTTAAATTAGAACTGCTTGATTATCTGAGTGACTTACATGATGCAAAATGTTTAACTTAGGGGATAAAGAAGTACAACTGACATACCTGTCTGTCAAGTTTCAAGAGGCATGTTTTTCAGTAATGCACAATATGATGGCTTCAGGATGAATGACTGCACAGAAAGACTTGGTCCCATAAAATAGGTCTATATTTGGAAGTACCAATAATATTTTTCTGCCCAGATGGTGAAAAGCCTTCTCTGGATTTTTTTTTTCCAGGTACTGTTCATGGAATTAAATGCATGCTGCAAAAGTGTGGCATACAGAAGGTGGGAAAAGGGACAGGCTGCACAGGAAGAATTTAGAAACATTGTCTAGGCGTGTTGGAGGATTTTAGGAAAGGTAAAGCTCTGCTGGAATTGAGACTTGTCAAGGGCAGCCAGCAGAGCTTCTACTGCTGTATTAGTATTGAAAGACTAAACGAGGACAATGTGGGTCTATGGAAAATGAAGTGGGTGAGTTAATAGCAGCAGGCAGAGATAAGGCTGAGGTGCTCTGTGCCATCTTTATATCAATCTTCACCAGCTTGGTGTTTTGTGAAATCTAACTTTCATAACAGAAAGCTCAGAGTGCAGTTAATGTGCAAGGGTTTTGTACTGTGAAAAAGGTCCAGCTTTCAGAAGATGTGACAACTGTTAGGTGGTAACTCACAGTTACCTCTTCAGTATTACTGTTTTGATGTGTTTTTATTATAAAGTTGTTGGCAGATCATGAGAATATGTAAATGCTTCAGAAGCTGGCAAACCTGCCAAAGACGTGTATAGGAAAAAAAAAAAAAAAAAAAAAGCTTTGATTCTTTGATTACTGAAATCTACCATGATGAACTAAGCAGTGTTAGCATTCAAGCTACCTTTAATTTGATAGTTTATTATAATACTGGCAAAATGAAAGTATCACGGCAACAGGAACGGCTCACTGCTGTGCTGTGTGTTTTTTTGAATTGTCCAGCCAGGCAGAAAAATTCACTCCTTTCTGATTGTATTGTCTTTTTCCAGTTTAAGCCCCCAGTGTAGATTCTCTGCATGATCCTTAACATGTTCTCCTACTTCATGCTCAGCCTAATGACCTTAATAGGCATGCATTCCTGTTATCTGTGGAGGATGCTAAGCAATGTGCTTGATGTTTTAAGGAGTATTGGTTAGCATGTGATATGTCTTCCAGCTGCCTAACTGAATCCATTCTGAGACCAAGGATGTGGATTTGTCTCATATATAGTTGTGGAGTTAGCTCAGTTTAGAGACTTGTGGCTTCTGTTCTTTATTGGAAATAAATCCCAGGCTTTCTGATCACAATTGTTGTTGCAAATACACAGAAGAATAAGTAGATCCTACAATGTAAATCAAATACAAATGATTCAGCTTAGACACATATGATAGATATATAGAGGGTTAAAAACCACTTCACAGAAGTAGTGAGCTCTCAGAAAAGATTGGGTTGAAAAGACAGATCATTTGCAACACAAAAAGCATTTTCAAGTATAAGAAAAAGTACTGGGGAAAAGGCATTAAAATCACAGCATAAGGAAGAAATAAGAAAAAAAGATGTTAGAAATACATGAAAATGTGAAAATAGCAAAAGGAGAAAAGACTAGAGATTCTGGGAGGAGCAAAGCTGCTGTAGGAAATGCTGTAATGAAGCACTTACATGTGCAGATTTTTCTAATTTGAATGAATGGCTCACTGAGCTTGCTGTTAAAAGCAAGAGTTTTCTACTGAGTTTTCAGCAGCAAAGGAAAGTTTTATCTGTTCATATAGATAATGCTTTGAGGATCAATAGTTCAGAAAGTCCTCTGAAAGGTGAATGTAAATTTTTACAAGATGTGGGTCAACATCTGTTTTAAAACTTGAAATCCTGAAATCCAGTGTTAGATCCCAACATAGCAAAACTTAGGAAAAGATATTATCTTTTTTTTTTTTTTTTTTAAATATCCCTCACTTTTTTTTTCCCCCACTGGATTTGTTCAGTTTGCTTCACATTTTTTAAAGTTAAAAGAGCCTACATTTGTGATAGTTTTGTGTTTGCATAGGAGTCATTAATGACTTGTGCACCATAAAGCCTAGCTTCTTTGTCTGACACCTATTCAGCTGTAACTATGAAAAATTATTCACACACAAAGGCTTTCCGATCCCTGGAAGTACAGACTGAAGTTAAAACCAATCATTTTTCAGAAATTTTAAACTGACTACCTGGTCATTGCCAATTGTATTTTGTCAGAAAGGCTTTTTGCATGACAAGTTTCATCATGTTTTTCCTTTTCTGCTTCTAGAGGGCTTTTTAACATTTACATTTCTGGGCTGATGTTAAATGTTTAAAAAAAAAAAAAAAGGAAATTTATATATTTTCTGGAAAGTATTTGAAAAAAATATCTGTCTGAATGCTTTTCATCCTTTGTTGCTTATTCGTGGTCTAAACATTATTCAGAATCCATCTTGTCTTCAGGTTTGACCTAAACTATAACAAAAGCTGAAATAGTCAGGAATAGAGCAGCGAGAACACAGATGTAATACTTATTTTCTCCCATTCTTTATCTCTCTGGCAAAGAATTGTATAACATGACTACACTGTTGTTCAAAAAAATAAAAAACTACTCTTGAAAAGACCCAAAGACCCATTTCCCTCTTCAAAATCACTTTTTCCTTTGAAAACCACCGATAGTTAATTTTGACTATTTCTTTGTATTGTTGGTCAAGAAATCATTAAATTTAGGATTAGAGGCAGTAAAGCTGAAGCATCTTTGAAATAACAAGTGTAAGATAACTTCAAAAACCTATTGACCATGAATGATACCTTAAGAAATAAACAAGGATATCTCTTAGGCTCCTTTCTTTGATATGATTTACAAAAGTCTCCAGAAAACTTTTATATTGCTCTGCAGCTCGGAAAGTATATTAAAAATACATTCTTTCTAATAAAAAAGTTTGTATTTTCATTTTTTCTTCACTTTTCTAAGTTACTTTCTACTTTATAGGTTTTCTTATGTTGTAAATAGTCTTAGAATAAAAGAGTAAAATTATGCCAAACATCAGTTTTCCAGAATTACTTTCTTTATTTTTTTTCATTTTAAATGTTTAGTCCAATACCCTAGAAAAGTGATTATTTAGTGAACTTTGCAGCGTCTGTAAGTTTTACTTAGCAAATTTCTGTACATGACATAATTTCCCTTATTTATGCCTTGATTTCAAAGACTATGAATTTGAATCCATTTTAAAACGGTGCTGATGGTCTGTGGTAATATGTTGACTAGTGCTGCACAATGTGTATTAATAGTTTTGTTCAAAAGATGCTAGAAATAAAATATTTCAGTAATCTCAAAATGAAAGTAACTTCTCAGTGACAGAATTTGATCTGAGTTTTTCTTGAAGAAGCATTGAAAGAAAATTGCCCAATATATCTTAATGTTGTTTCTCACTATTCTGTTGATGAAAGGAATATCAATTTTTTGATATATTTTTTTTTTTCCCTCACCAGTTTTGGCTATCTGAATAAGATGTCTCTCCCTTAAATTGATGATCAGTAAAATATTATATTTAAAATTTTAAATGCTGGATTATATATTCAAGGGCAAACTGGTGGTAGAGGGCTTTTTGATTTTGATTTTATTTTTTTTTATAAAGTCTTCTGAAATTTCACTAAGAATACATACAGTCATTCAACTTTTAGGAATATAAATCCTATTTAACATGTAGAGGAAGGCACACCAAATATTAACTACTACATTTTTTAATTTTTATTCTTTAAATCTCTTCCAGCACAGACAGTATGTTTTTTTCCCTCTCATATTACCACAATTATTGAGTAATGCCAGAGATTAGTATTTCATTCAAGAACAAGCAAGAAACGATTCAATCATTTCTGAGGAAAATCATAAAGATAATGCTTTTCAAAGTTGTCTAATTTTTCATTCATATGCATTTACTTTACAAATCCTGCAACTCATTCTTTAAAGTTTATTTTAGCAAATGAATACTTTTAAATCTCAGTTTGAGTCCTTCTTATTAAACTTTTGAAATATTTCTCCAATAGCAAAATACGGTAGAAATAATTATGTGAAAATAGATTCTACAGTGGTATTGTAAAACAACATGTAAAATATTTTACTAATACAAAGCAATACAGCATAGCTGAGACTAAGACGGACATGCTTAAAAAGAAACTGTACCCTCAAGAGGTAGTATTTGGTGTGCTAAATTATTTATGAAGATATCTTTAATATTTTAAAATTAGAGATTTTTTTTAACGTTCCATCCAGTGCTAACTTGGAATCTTGTAGGACTGGATTGCAGCTGGTGAAGAAACGAGGTTAAAAGAAGAGAGTTCCTCTGCCGAAGAGGGTGCAGAGGAACTTGCCCAAACGTTAATGATGACACTCAAAATGTATAAGCAGAGAGAAGTGCATAAAAGAGCATGATTTGCCTGTGCTGAGTTTGAAATCATTTTAAGACATATGTCTACTTGCATACAGCCTGCTCATTTTGTAACCGTTTCTGCAACAGGTATTGAGTTTGAATGCAAGAAAACCTGAGACACTCTCTGTGCAGGGAAATGTGCCCTGTCCACCGGGCTTGCCGTGAACTAGAAACCACTTCTTCACTGGAGCATAACAACTTGGTTGCCTTTTTGCTTTGTAGGACCACAGCCTGAGAGTAATAAGATTGTTCTTCAGTGCTTTCCATCACTTTTCATGCATATCTCTTTAAATATTAGGTAAGTACTTTAGATAGGGATCTTTAATATAAAAGGAAATGAAACCCAGTTTCTAGGTAGAAAACTAAGGGTGAAAAGGAAATGAAGTGTTTAGAATTAAGTATTTTGTGAAAGAGTTGTATTTTTCTTAGTACAAGAAAAGAAGAAAGAAAAGACCCATTTAAACTTTTAAGATGTAAAGCTTAAACAGAAACCTCAGTAAGTTTAAATAAACTTCATTTTATAAATAATGAGTACATGTAAATGAAACTAAAGCCACGGTTCATGTAAAACATACTTGCAATCTGTCTACATACATATTACTGATTTCTTGTTGAGATATTCAAACTGTGAAAACAGTGCCATGGTTAGGATTTTACCTGTCTGATGCAACTATAATATGATGAAAGTATTATAAAAAGAATATTCATAAAAAAGAAAAAAAAAAAGATTTTGATTATATAAAAAAAGGTCCAACCTTATACATGTATTATATATATTTACTCGTATAATAGATATATAGCAAAACAACAAAAGCAATATTGATTTCAGGAGGGAAAAATCTTGTAGTATGATAGAGGGAAGGATGTAATTTGATTTACTACTTTTACTTTTTACGGCTGTAGGGACACCTGGCTTATCTGTGTACTTCTCATTGTAGCTTTCAGTGGCAAAATATATCCTTGAGGGTGGAGTTGGTTACTGCATTGTGCAGAGGATCACTTCAAATGCAAATCCACCTTTTCATTTTGACTATTATTTTCTTATACTCAGGAAGCAATATCGCATCTCTTGTGGCAACATCTAGTGGTAACATCACAACTCTGTGGCCAGTTAATTCTATTTTCAACTTCTAGATTGTTTTTCCACAGCATCTTCACATGTGTGGCAGTGTGTATCATGATCCTGTTACTAATTCTGTAGATAATATGTCTTCTGTTACAGCAGTACGTATGTGCCCTCAGCAAGGGTCTTGTCTGTACTAGATATGAATTAAACACTGCCCTGATTTAGCCACTAATTTGCTACCATTGCTAAGGTTCGTGGGAGTGTATAGAAGGTAGGAATTAGACAAAAGATAAGAACATCATACTTTTATTTTTAAATTGAGGAAATTGAATATGAAGAATATATCCTTTATTGTTTTCCTATAAAAGATAAGAGTAAAAATACAGGTGCTTTGTCCTTTTGTGCCTGTTGCACATAGGTACTTATAGGTACTTCAATAATATTTTTACATATGCAGAAAAAAAACCATAATCTTCCAAAGGTATGGAACTTACTGCCACAAAATGACAAAAAATCCTCTTACAAATTTATAATTATATTTGATAATGCATAGGTATTTTAACAATTCTGGTAAACATCCAAGTTTCATGTCTAACACTATTGACTGAGTATATCTTGCAACTTCTTACATCATCCTTGCCTCAAGGGAAATGCTCATACTGTGTGTATCATGTCAGTTGTAGAATATGTGCTGCCAAAGATGGGGGAACTAAACTTCCTGTATGATAAAACTATCAGATAATTTTGTATTGTGGTAGTCCCATGGGGACAATGGTTTCCTTACAACTGTCTTTCCTTTATGGCAGTGACCATATTCTGTTTATGCTGTAGTAAAAGTCTGCAAAAACCTTTCCCTTCAAATGCTTAATTAATACATATATAAATATATTTTTCACATCTACTCTTATCCACTAGACTCATGTCACGTAGATATCAACATTTATTCTTTTTAGAAAAAGTACCAGCATAAAATCTGATCTCCTGCTAACTTCACCCAGCAGAACTTCAATAGTCATGTTTTGTTTGCAATTCATAAGTAGCAGGGAGTTATCTTGTGGAGTTTGTTACCTCACTTATAGAATTACATCGTTCACTTAATGAAATGTGTTTAAAATATGGAGAAAGCATAAACACTTTTTTTTTTCTCTTCCGACTTATTAAGTTACTGAGTACATTCAGGCTTTCAGTTCAAATTTCAGTGTAGACACAACAGTAGGAGCCTCTTCAGAGTTCTTGAAATAGCACTGTCTTGGCTTTTTAACTCTTTTTGGCACAATTAAAATTAGTTCATATTCTGGACGATGTTTTTCCTGTTTCTTACTCTCTGTTTGTTAGACATTGTTCCTGGCTTACTTTGTCTCTTTGCACTCTGAAGTTCACACTAATGTGGTGAAAGAGGCCAACAATCAACTGAGATATTTGAAAGCATTAAACTACTTTAGATTTTTTTTCAGTTCAGGTGGGATAAAACCATTCTGAGCCTTCTCCACAATTAGCCCTAATCCTTGGGCACTGTGCTCATCAGCATCACTGGTTTTGAAACTCACTGGATGTGTTCATTCAGATTTGGGATTATTACTTATTCATGTTATTCATGTCACCTTCTCATGCACTGTCATGTCAATAAATTGTGATGCTATCTTTCAGTATAATATTTCTCTCTTTCATGGCAAAAATTCATCTTTCATTAACAACACCTTTCCACAATGCTTTTTGTTCCAGCTAGGATTGCCATAATATTTCTATTATGCTTCTATTAGCTGCCTTCAGTTCTGTATCAGTAATTTTAATACCTCCATTTTGTTGCCTTGGCATTTCAGCATTTCAATTACTTCTTTTAGGAACTTGTGGATCTAGCCTTCTCTTAGACTATATATGCTGGAGTGGCATGTTCCTTTCATTATCTGTATCGATTGCATACTTACTGTTCTCATCAATGTTAATATTTTCATTCCCCTTATTGTACTTTCAAATTTCCTCTGATAATCATTCTTCTACTGTCATATCCTTACCTACTCATTTTCCTCTTCCTGTATGCTACAGACCTTCATCTGTTTTCCTTTTTTTCCCCACACTGAATAACCAAGCAAATGCAAATGAAGCCTATCTCCTTCTAATTTACCTCCATATTTCCTAACTTAAAACTCATTTCATCAACCACACTAGCATTCTTCTCAGCTTGATTGATACTTCTCTGGGGTCCATCCATAGAGCAGACATCCATTTCATCACTAGCAGGCATTCTAATACTTTCCTGTCCAATCCCATATTTTTCCCACTGCACTTCTCCTTGATATTCATTATTTTGCTGTGTTTTTTCCTTCATTTGTTAAGAATTACAAGAATTTCAACGAAAATTGTTCAAGATTCCTGTTTTATGAGATCTTCACTGAGTCATCCCTAGTCCCTTTCATGTGAGTTTTAGGTTGTCAGGTTTGCTGATATGATAGATGGTCACTGAAGTCTTCTTGACTCTCATGAGAATGTTTTTCAGACTCCCATACTCCTCTACTTGCCTTGTGTTTGTCAGATAATGCATCCTTCTGTCTTCTAGATGTGCTATAATGACAGCCCATCCATGCTCAATAAGAACAAGGCAAACTAAACTGGGCTGATGAGAAAACTGATTCTTTTTATTTTTTATTTTTTCCTATTTTTTAACCAATCTTATCCTTTTTTGGTTGTTTTTGTTTTCTATAACATCATTCTTTATAACTTCCTAAAACAAAGGGGCTCATTCCTGCTTCCCCACACATGACCTATCCTTTCAAGTTCTATTTCCAAGACAGAGATTAGGGCAGGAAGGTATTACAATGTTATCTTTCCATTAAATCTAGGAAATAACATGTTTTTAGTTGTTCTTCAAAAGAAGAAAAAAAGAGATAATTTCACTCATGACAGGGACATTTTTATGAAGCATGTTCATTCTATACACTAAATGCTGTCATGAACCTGTGCCATATTTGTGCCATAGTCTTCATTAGGAACCACGAAGGCCTTTTCTATGGAATAGGTTGTTTTCCAAAGGAATAACTAGAGTTCAAAAAGATATAAAATCCATGTTTTTATTTGTTTTTAAAAGCTTTGTATCTCATAGTACCTACTTTAGTCACCTATTAAGAAGACCTTATTTGAAGTGAACTAAATATTTTTCCATTTGCAGATCATTTCCTTTTTTTTTTTTTTTTTTTAGTTTTTATTTATTCCACATGGAATAGCTGAACAGAGTAAAAAATGTCTTTTTCTATAGCTTATTCTTTACTATGGTGAATTACAGATGTCTAAGCCCTTTCTTTTGGCATTTACCAAACATATGAATCATAGTTCAATGGGGGATGTGCTTATATACCTTAGCATGCCCATAGGAAAACCAGGATCACTGAGTGAAGAACTATTAAAATTGATTAAAAAAAAAAAAAAAACAAAGATGTTTCCCTTATCAATCCAAAGATTTTAAAACAGAATATTTCTAGCAGTGTGGCAGACAGTACAAAAATGCAAAGAGAGACTAGTATTTATATTAATTATATATTGATGTCAGTGAAAATTTGGAAGATGAACTTTCCTCTCTGATCCTTTTTGTTGCAAGTGGTGTTTTATCTTTATGGTTAAGTAAAAACTGTGCTGTTGCTAGCTTGGATTTATTATTATTATTATTATTGCTATTATTATTATTGACAGAAAGCACTGCTTTTTCATATTTTTTTTTCATTCTTTCAATTTGGTTATTATATTTATTTCTTGTAGTTATTGTACCTAAGAATTTAAAGTCCCAGAGGACACTATATACTGGGTGCAGCATATGCCATTATTTATTATGTTGGTGGTTGAAGCTTTTCCAAACTTTACTTCCCAAGAAAAATCTTACATTTCAGGACCCATATGAGGTGCTGATTTAGAAGGTAACCACAGCTAATGTAGTATGAGTGTGATGAAGAGATTGTAGAGGAAGACTTCAAGGTCGTTAGCCAAGTTAAGTGAAACAGACTGCAGGGATAGTGCCCCCTGATTCCCTATTGTCAGGAAAATGTGATTCCTTTAAGGTACAGAGAATTTTTGCCATTTCATGCTTGGAATATTGCTTTGGGCTTGTTCTTCTGAAGTGTAATATTTTTGTAATTTTGATCTGGTTGGCTAGTCAGATAGTGCAAAAATCCAATTTTGAATGGATGAGAGTAATGCTGTATGAGTGAAAAGTTATACCTGTTTCATTAGAGGAGTAAGGTCTAAAGTTGTTTCTCTCCCTAAGCATTTGGGAAAGTCACATAGAGAGTGTTTCTATTTCATGTTTAGTCCTGTTCTTCAAGGCTTCATCCACATTCTATGGAGAAAGATGTCAATCAAGATGGAGGGAATGACTGTCTCTATTAATGTGTCTGTCTCCTTTCAATAATGCTTAAATGTCTAAACAGATAGAATAAAGGGAGTTGAATCTCAGAATCAGAAAACGTAATGATTGCCCATAAACACCCATATCTGCTCTGTAGTGCAACAGTTCTTGTTTTCTGCTGTAGGTTTCAAAAGGACTTTTAGTGTCTAGATATTACTGCAAATGTGTCAGGACACTGTGCAGAAGATGAATTCAACTTAACATAAGAATTCCAAGATGAAGGAGCCAAAGAAATGCCATTAGATATATATGTATAGATGAGGAATTTTTCATTCACTTGAACATCAAGAAAGCACACAGCAAACACTCAACTATATTCTCATTTACTATATTTATTTACCTCATCCACATTACCAGCAAATCAACAAATCTGTTAAGGACTGGCAAGACATTTGTTCTCACCCCGTAAAAAGTGATTGTCATCTGCTTAGATAAGTTACCATATCCTGAGGCTGGGATCTTCTACAAGATGCTGGTGAGAAAACTGATGGAATACATATGTGCTCCTCATTATCCATAAATGAGTATTGTTATGGGGATGGACAGACATAGCTGAAAGGGAAAAAGCAAAAAGAACTACAAATGTTAAATTCTTTTCTTGATTTTGGTAATACTGTCTTGGTACCATATTTAAAATGTGCCAAAGGGAATGTGACTGGATATAATGGAATATGATTTAGTAAAGAGACAGTTTAGG